>NW_026110341.1:645000-834132 GCF_024679095.1 Eriocheir sinensis | reverse complement strand
AATAACGTAAAACTGCATAAAACTATATACAAAAAAAAAAAAATTAATTTGTATGAAAATAGATATACAAAAGAAACATAAAATAAGGTAAATTAGAATTGAAATAAATATAGAAAATACATAAAATAATGTAAATTTGTATCAAAATATATATTCAAATACACATATAATAACGTAAATTTGTATAGAAATATATAAACAAAATACACATTAAATAATGTAAATGCGTATAAAAGATATGTACGTAATGTAAAAATTTATAAAAATAAAGATGCAAAATACCCATAAAATAACTCATCTTTAAAAAAAAATATATACAAAAATACACAAAAAATAATTAAATTTGTATTAAAATAAATATACAAAATACACATACAATAAGGTAGATTTTTATTGAAATAGATATGCAAAAAACACATAAAATAATCTAAATTTTTATCAAAATATATACCAATGCACACAATAAAATAACGTAATTTTTTATGAATATATATATATATATATATATATATATATATATATATATATATATATATATATATATATATATATATATATATATATATATATATATATATATATATATATATATATATATATATATATATATATATATATATATATATATATATATATATATATATATATATATATATATATATATATATATATATATATATAAAATACACATAAAAGAATGTAAATACATTGAAAAATATATATACAAAATACACATAAAATAATGTAAATTCGTATCAAAATGAATAAACAAAATTCCACTAAAAGAATGTATATTTCTAGGAAAATATATATACAAAATACAAATAAAATAACAAAAAATTGTATAAAATTATATACAAAAATACAAAAAAATAATTTAAATTTGTTTGAAAACAGATATGCAAAATACACATGAAATTAGGCAAATTTTTACTGAAATGCATATACAAAATACACATAAAATAATGTAAATTTGTATGAAAATATATAAACAAATACACATAAGATAACGTAGATTTCCATAAAATATATATACAAAATATACATTAAATAATGTAAATATGTCTAAAAATATATATACAAAATACACAGAATAACGTAAAATCGTATCAAAATAAATAAACAGAATATCAATAAAATAATGTAAATTTGTATGAAAATAAAGATGGAAAATACCCATATAATAACGCATATTTATTTAAAAATATATATACAAAAATACACATAAAATAATTAAATTTGTATTAAAATAAATATACAAAAGGCACATACAATAAAGAAAATTTGTATTGAAATAGATATGCAAAATACACATAAATAATGTAAATTTGTATCAAAATATATATACGAACACACATAAAATAGAGTAAATTTCTATGGAAGTATATATTCAAAATACATATAAAATTATGTAAATAAGTATAAAAATATTTATATTAAATACACCTAAAATAATGAAAATTCGTATCAAAATAAATAAACAAAATTCCGATAAAAGAACGTATATTTGTAGGAAAAAATATATACAAAATACACATAAAACTACGAAAATTTGAATAAAAATATATACAAAAATACACAATATTAATTTCAATTTGTATGAAAATAGATATACAAAATACACATATAATTAGTTATATTTGTATTTAAATACATGTACAAAACACACATAACATAATGTAAATTTGTATGAAATGAAATACATATACGAATACACATAAAATAAAGTATATTTCTATAGAAATATATATACAAAATACACTTGAAATGACGTAAATACGTATAAAAATATATTTACACAATACACATTAAATAATGTAAATTCGCATCAAGATAAATAAAAAAAATTTCAATAAAAGAATGTGTATTTGAATGAAAATAGATCTACAAAATACACATAAAATATTGTATACAAAAAATACACAAAAAATAATTTAAATTTGTATAAAAATATTATATATACAAAATACACATAACATTAGGTAGATTTCTATTGAAATACATATACAAAATAGACATAAAATAATGTAAATTTTAATGAAAATATATAAACAAATACACTTAAAATAACGTAAATTTGTATGAAATATATATAGAAAATACACATTAAATATTTATTTTATGTGTATATTTGTATTTGTAAATACGTAGAAATACGTAGAAAAATACGAAGAAAAATATATATACAAAATGCACATAAAATAATGTAAACTCGTGTCAAAATAAATAAATAAAATTTTAATAAAAGAATGTATATATGTAGGAAAATATATATACAAAAAACAACTAAAATAACTAAAATTTGTATAAAAATAAATACAAAAATACACAAAAATAATTTAAATTTGTTTGAAAATAAATATGCAAAATACACATAAAGTTAGGCAAATTTGTATTGAAATACATATACAAAATACACATAAAATAATGTAAATTTGTATGAAAATATATAAACAAATACACATAAAATAAGGTAAATTTGGATGAAATATATATACAAAATATACATTAAATAATGAATATATGTATAAAAATATATATACAAAATACACATAGAATAAAGTTAAATCGTATCAAAATAAATAAACAGAATATCAATAAAATAGTTTAAATATGTATGAAAATCAAGATGCAAAATACCCATATAATAACGCATATATGCATAAAAATATATATACAAAAATACACATTAATAATTAAATTTGTATTGAAATAAATATACAAAATGCATATACAATAAAGTAAATTTGTATTGTAATACGTATGCAAAATACACATCAATAATGTAAATTGTATCAACATATATATACGAATACACATAAAATACAGTAAATTTCTATGAAAATATACATACAAAATACATATAAAATGATGTAAATAGTATAAAAATATATATACGAAATACACCTAAAATAATGTAAATTCGTATCAAAATAAACAAACAAAATTCCGATAAAAGAACGTATATTTGTAGGAAAATAAATATACAAAATACACATAAAATAACGAAAATTTGTATAAAAATATATAGAAAAAAAAACAAAAATAATTTCAATTTTTATGAAAATTGATATACAAAATACACATATAATTAGTTAAATTTGTCTTTAAATACATGTACAAAATACACATAAAATAATGAGAATTTGTATGAAATGAAAACAAATACACATAAAATAACGTACATTTGTATTAAATATATATACAAAATACACAGAGAATAATGTAAAATCTATCAAAATAAATACACAAAATATCAATAAAATAATGTAAATTTGTATGCAAATAAAGATGCAAAATACCCATAAAATAAAGCATATTTTTATAAAAAATTCATATACATAAATACACATTCAATAATTAAATTTGTATTAAAATTAATATACAAAATGCACATACAATAAGGTAAATTTTTATTAAAAAAAATATGCAAAATACACAGAAAAAAATGTAAATTTGTTTCAAAATATATATACGAATACACATAAAATAACGCAGATTTCTATAGAATTATATATATACAAAATACACTTGAGATGCTGTAAATACGTATAAAAATAAATATATACAAAATAGACATTAAATAATGTAAATTCGTGTCAAAATAAAGAAACAAAATATCAATAAAAGAATGTGTATTTGTATAGAAATAGATATACAAAAATACACATAAAATAACCTAAATTTGTATAAAACTATATACAAAAATACACAGATATAATTTAAATTTGTATGAAAATAAATATACAAAATTCACAAAATTAGGTAAATTTGTATTGAAATACATATACAAAATACACATAAAATAATGTAAATTTGAATAAAAATATATAAACATATACACTTAAGATAACGTAAATTTGTATCAAATATATATACAAAATAAACATTAAATAATGTAAATATGTATAAAAAAATATATACAAAACACAAATAGAATAATGTAAAATCATATCAAAAATAAATACACAGAATATTAATAAAATAATGTAAATTTGTATGAAAATAAAGATGCAAAATACCCATAAAACAACATATTTTTTATGAAAATATATATACCAAAATACACATAAAATATTAAAATTTGTATTAAAATAAATATAAAAAATGCACATACAATAAGGTAAATTTGTATTGAAATAGATATGCAAAATACATATAAGATAATGTAAATTTGTTTCAAAATATATATACGAATACACATAAAATAACGTAGATTTCTATAAAAGTATATACAAAATACACATAAAATGAAGTAAATACGTATAAAAAAATGAATACAAAATACACATAAAATAATGTAAAATCGTATCAAAATAAATAAACAAAATACCAATAAAAGAATGTGTATTTGTATAAATATAAATATACAAAATACACATAGAATATCGTAAATTTGTATAAAACTATATACAAAAATACACAGAAGTAATTAAATTTGTTTGAAAATAGATATACAAAATACAGCTAAAATAAGCTAAATTTGAAATGAAATGTATATACAAAATACATAAAATAATGTAAATTTGTATCAAAATATTTATACAAATATATATAATAACGTAGATTTGTTTTAAAATATATAAACAAAATACACATTAAGTAATGTAAATACGTATAAAAAATATGTACAAAATACACATATAATCATGTAATTCGTATCAAAATAAATAAACAAAATAGCAATAAAATAATGTAAATTTGTATGAGAAAACATATACAAATAACGCAAATTTCTATAAAAATATATGTTCAAAAATGCACATAAAATAAAGTAAATTTGCATAAAAATATATATACAAAACACACATTAAATAATGTAAATGCGTACATAAAATAACCTAAATTTGTATAAAACTGTATATAAAAATAAAGAAAAATAATTTAAATTTGTATGAAAAGAAATATACAAAATACACATAAAATTAGGTAAATTTGTATTGAAATGCATATACAAAATACACATTAAATAATGTAAATTTGAATGAAAATATATAAACAAATACAATTAAAATAAAGTAGATTTGTATAAAATATATATGCAAGATACACATTAAATAATGTAAATGTGTATAAAAAAAATATATACAAAAAACAAATAGAATAATGTAAAATCGTATCAAAATAAATACACATAATATCAATAAAATAATGTAAATTTGTATGAAAATAAAGATGCAAAATTCCCATAAAATAGCGCATTTTTTATTAAAATATATATACCAAAATACACATAAAATATTTAAATTTGTATTGAAATAAATATACAAAATGCATATACAGTAAGGTAAATTTGTATTGAAAGAGATATTAAAAAATACATATAAAACAATGTAAATTTGTTTCAAAATATATATACGAATACACATAAAATAACGTAGATTTCTATAGAAATATATATACAAAATACATATGAAATTATGTAAATACGTATAAAAATATATATACAAAATACATATTAAATAATGTAAATTCGTGTCAAAATAAATAAACAAAATATCATGAAAAGAATGTGTATTTGTATGAAAATAGATAATAGATAATAAATTTGTATAAAATATATATGCAAGATGCACATTAAATAATGTATATATGTATAAAAAAAAGTATATACAAAAAACAAATAGAATAATGTGTAAATTTGCTTCAAAATATATATACGAACACACATAAAATAACGTAGATTTCTATAGAAATATATATATACAAAATACACATGAAATGATGTAAATACGTATAAAAATATATATACAAAATACACTTTAAATAATGTAAAATCGCGTCAAAATAAATAAACAAAATATCGATAAAAGAATGTGTATTTGTATGAAAATAGATATACAAAATACACATAAAATAACCTAAATTTGTATAAAATATATACAAAAATACAAAAAAATAGTTTAAACTTGTATGAAAATAAATATACAAAATACACATAAAATTAGGTAAATTTGTGTTAATATACGTATAGAAAATACAAATAAAATAATGTAAATTTGAATGAAAATACATAAACAAATACACTTAAAATAACGTAAATTTTTATAAAATATATATACAAAAAACAAACTAAAAAATGTAAATATGTATAAAAAAATATAGAGAAAACACAAATAGAATATTGTAAAATCGTATCAAAATAAATACACAGAATATCAATAAAATAATGTAAATTTGTATGAAAATTAAGAAGAAAAATACCCATAAAATAACGCATTTTCTTATAAAAATATATATACTAAAATACATATAAAAAATTTAAATTTGTATTAAAATAATTATACAAAATACACATACACTAATTTAAATTTGTATTGAAATAGAAATGCAAAATACATATAAAACAATGTAAATTTGTTTCAAAATATATATACGAATACATATAAAATAACGTAGATTTCTATGAAAATATATATACAAAATACACATAAAATGAAGTAAATACGAATAAAAAAATGTATACAAAATACATATAAAATAATATAAATTCGTATCAAAATAAATAAACAAAATACCAATAAAAGAATGTGTATTTGTATAGATATAAATATAAAAAATACGCATAAAATAACGTAAATTTATATAATACTGTATACAAAAATACACAGAAATAATTAAATTTGTATGGAAATAGATATATAAAATACACACAAAATAAGCTAAATTTGAATTGAAATATATATACAAAATACATAAAATAAAGCAAATTTGTATCAAAATATTTATTCAAATACACATATAATAACGTAAATTTGTATAAAAATATATAAACAAAATACACGTTAAATAATGTAAATACGTATAAAAAAATATGTACAAAATACATATATAATCATGTAATTCGTATCAAAATAAATAAACAAAATACCAATAAAATAATGTAAATTTGTATGAGAAAACATATACAAAATACACATAAAATAACGTAAATTTCTATAAAAATATATGTATAGAAATGCACATAAAATAAATTTGAATAAAAATATATATACAAAACACACATTAGATAATGTAAATGAGTATAAAAATATTTATACAAAATACCTATGAAATAATCTAAATTCGTATCGAATTAAATTAAGAAAATACCAATAAAATATTGTAATTTTGAATGAAAATATATATAAAAAATAAATATAAAATAACCTAAAAACAATTACAAATATACACATAAAATAATTTAAAATTTAATGAAATAAATATACAAAATAAACATAAAAAAAGGTAAATTAATAATGAATAAAACGTAAAAATACACATAAAATAATATAAATTTGTATGAAAATATATATAAATAAACATAAAATAACTTGAATTTGTATAAAATTTGTATCAAAATATATACGAATACACACAATAAAATAACGTAAATTTTTATGAAAATGTATATACAAAATGCACATAAAATAATTTAAATACGTAGAAAACTATATATACAAAATACACATAAAATAATGTAAATTCGTATCAAAATAAATGACCAAAATTCTTATAAAAGAATGTATATTTGTATGAAAATATATATACAAAATACATATAAAAGAACTAAAATTTGTATGAAAATATATACAAAAATACACAAAAATAAATTAAATTTGTTTGAAAATAGATATGCAAAATAAACATAAAATTAGGAAAATTTGTATTGAAATACATATACAAAATACTCTTAAATAAAGTAAATTTGTTTGAAAACATATAAACAAATACACATAAAATAACGTAAATTTGAATAAAATATATAAACAAAATAAACATTAAACAATGTAAATATGTATAACAAAAATAAATACAGAATACAAAAAATAGATATGCAAAATATATATAAACAATGTAAATTTGTTTAAAAATATATATATGAATACACATGAAATAAGGTTGATTTCTATAAAAATATATATACAAAATACACATAAAATTAAGTAAATACGTATAAAAAATGTATAGAAAATACACATAAAATAATGTAAATTCGTATCTAAATAAAAAAAACAAAATACCAATAAAAGAATGTGGGTTTGCATAAATATAAATATACAAAATACACATTAAATAATGTAAGTTTGTTTAAAACAATACAAAATACACATGAAATGATGTAAATACGTTTAAAAATATATATACAAAATACACATTAAATAATGTAAATTCGCGTCAAAATAAATAAACAAAATATCAATAAAAGAATGTGTATTTATATGAAAATAAATATACAAAATACACATAAAATAATCTAAATTTGTATCAAACTATATACAAAAATACACAAAAATATTTTAAATTTTTATGAAAATAAATGTACAAAATACAAATAAAATTAGGTAAATTTTTATTGAAATACATATAAAAAATACACATAAAATAATGTAAATTTAAATGAAAATACATAAACAAATACACTTAAAATAACGTAAATTTGTATAAAAAAAATATGTACAAAACACAAATAGAATAATGTAAAATCGTTTCAAAATAAATACAGAGAATATTCATAAAATAATGTAAATTTGTATGAAAATAAAGAAGCAAAATACCCATAAAATAACGCTTTTTTTTATTTATAAAATTATATATTCCAAAATACACATAAAAAATTAAATTTGTATTAAAATAAATATACAAAAAACTCATACAATGAGGTAAATTTGTATTGAAATAGATATGCAAAATACATATAAAACAATGTAAATTTGTTTCAAAATATATATACGAATGCACATAAAATAACGTAGATTTCTATAAAAATATATATATATACAAAATACACATAAAATGAGGAAAATACGTATAAAAAAATGTATACAAAATACACATAAAATAATGTAAATTCGTATCAAAATAAATAAACAAAATACCAATAAAAGTATGTCTATTTGTATATATATAAATATACAAAATACTCATAAAATAACGTAAATTTATATAAAACTATATACAAAAATACTCAGAAGTAATTAAATTTGTATGAAAATAGATATACAAAATACACACAAAATAAGCTAAATTTGAATTGAAATATATATACAAAATACATGAAATAGAGTAAATTTGTATCAAAATACTTATATAAATACACATATAATAACGTAAATTTGTTTGAAAAAATATAAACAAAATACACATTAAATAATGTAAATACGTATAAAAAAATATATACAAAATACACATATAATCATGTAATTCGTATCAAAATAAATAAACAAAATACCAATAAAATAATATAAATTTGTATGAGTAAACGTGTATGTTGCATATTTTTTCAATACAAATTTACCTTATTATACACGCATTTTGTATATTAATTTTAATACAAATTTAATTATTCGATGTGTATTTTTGTATCAGTATTTTTATAAACATATGCTTTATTTTATGGGTATTTTGCATCTTTATTTTCATACAAATTTACATTATTTTATTGATATTCTGCTCATTCATTTTGAAACGAATTGACATTATTCTATGTGTATTTTGTATATATTTTTCATACGAATTTACGTTATTTTATGTGTATTTGTTTATATATTTTAACACAAATTTACAATATTTTATGGGTATTTTATATATACATTTCAAAAGAAATTTACCTAGTTTTATGTGTATTTTGTATATCTATTTTCATACAAACTCAAATTATTTCTATGTATTTTTGTGTATATTTTAATACAAATTTTGGTTATGTTATTTGTATTTTGAAATTTACTTTCATTCAAATATATACTATTTTATTGGTGTTTTGTTGGTTGATTGATTGATCGGTTTTTGTTGCCCGAATTTACATTATTTTATATGTACTTTGTATATATATTTTTATACGCATTTACATTATTTAATATTTATTTTGAATATATATTTTTATACAAATTCATGGTATTTTATGTGTATTTGTATATATATTTTCATATAAATTTACATTATTTTATGTGTATTTTGTACATATATTTTATTACAAATCTACCTTATTTTATGTTTATTTTGTATGTGTATTTTGTATATTTATATTTATCAAAATACACATTCTTTTATTGGTATTTTCTTTATTTATTTTAATTCGAATTTACATTATTTTATGTGTATTTTGTATACATTTTTTTATACGTATTTACTTAATTTTATGTGTATTTTGTATATATATTTTTATTGAAATCTACGTTATTTTATTTGTATTCGTATATATATTTTGATACAATATAAAATAATACAATACAAATTTACCTTATTGTATGTGCATTTTGTATATTTATTTCAATACAAATTTAAATATTTTATGTGTATTTTGGTATATATATTTTTATAAAAAATGCGATATTTTTTGGGAATTTTGCATCTTTATTTTCATACAAATTTACATTATTTTATTGATATTCTGTGTATTTATTTTGATAGGATTTTACATTATTCTATTTGTTTTTTGTATATATTTTTTTTATACACATTTACATTATTTAATGTGTATCTTGCATATATATTTTATACAAATTTACGTTATTTTAAGTGTATATGTTTATATATTTTCATTCAAATTTACATTATTTGATGTGTATTTTGTATATGTATTTCAATACAAATTTACCTAATTTTATGTGTATTTTGTATATTTCTTTTCATACAAATTTAAATAATTTTTGTGTATTTTTGTATATAGTTTTATACAAATTTAGGTTATTTTATGTACGCATTTACATTATTTAATGTGTGTTTTGTAAATATATTTTTATGCAAATTTACTTTATTTTATGTGCATTTTTGTATATATATTTTTATAGAAATTTGCGTTATTTGATTATGTTTTCTCATACAAATTTACATTATTTTATTGCTATTTTGTTTATTTATTTTGATACGAATTACATGATTATATATGTATTTTGTACATATTTTTTATACGTATTAACATTACTTAATGAGTATTTTGTTTATATACTTTTAAACAAATCTACGTTATTATATGTATTTGTATAAATATTTTGATTCAAATTTACATTATTTTATGTATTTTGTATATACATTTCAATTCAAATTTAGCTTATTTTAGCTGTATTTTGTATATCTATTTTCATACAAATTTAATTACTTCTGTGTATTTTTGTATATATTTTTATACAAATTTACGATATTTTATGAGTATATAGTATATTTATATACTATATACTCTATATTCTCTTATTGGTATTTTGTTTATTTATTTTGATACGATTTTACATTATTTTATGTGTATTTTGTATACATTTTTTTATACGTATTTACCTCATTTTATGTGTATTTTGTATATATTTTTTTAGAAATCTACGTTATTTTATGTGTATTCGTATATATATTTTGAAACAAATTTACATTGTTTTATATGTATTTTGCATATCTATTTCAATACAAATTTACCTAATTGTATGTGCATTTTTTATATTTATTTTAATACAAATTTTAATATTTTATGTGTATTTTGGTATATATATTTTTATAAAAAATGCGTTATTTTATAGCTATTTTGCATCTTTATTTTCATACAAATTTATATTATTTTATTAATATTCTGTGTATTTATTTTTGATACGATTTTGTTTATTTTTTATATTTATTTCATTCAATTTTATATTATATTTTTATGTGTATATTTGTATTTGTATTTAGGTTATTTTATGTGTATTTTCTATATATATTTTCATCCAAAATTACATTATTTTATTGGTATTTTCTTAATTTAATTCGATACGAATTTAGATTATTTCATAGGTATTTTGAATATATATTTTTTTACTCATTTACATTATCTAATGTGTGTTTTGTATATATATTTTTATGCAAATTTACTTTATTTTACGTGCATTTTTGTACATATATTTTTATAGAAATTTGCGTTATTTTATGTGTATTTTGTATATGTTTTTTCACACAAATTTACATTATTTTATTGGTATTTTGTTTATTTATTTTGATACGAATAACATGATTATATGTGTATTTTGTACATATTTTTTTATACGTATTTACATTTTTTAATGTGTATTGTGTTTATATATTTTTTTTAAAAATTTACGTTATTATATGTGTATTTGTATAAATATTTTGATACAAATTTACATTATTTTATGTATTTTGTATATATATTTCAATTCAAATAAGCTTACATTTTTATAAAATATATATACAAAATACACATAGAATTATGTAAAATTGTATCAAAATAAATACCCAGAATGTCAATAAAATAATGTACATTTGTATGAAAATAAAGATGCAAAATACCCATAAAATAAAGCATATTTTTATAAAAATACATATACAAAAATACACAGAGAATAATTAAATTTGTTTCAAAATTAATATACAAAATGAACAAACAATATGGTAAATTTGTATTGAAATAGATATGCAAAACACACATAAAACAAGGTAAATTTATTTCAAAATATATATGCGAATACACATAAAAAAACGTATTTTTCTATAAAATATATATAAAAAATACATACAAAAATGCACAAAAATAATGTAAATTTGAATGAAAATATATAAACAAACACACTTTAAATATTGTAAATTTGTATAAAATACATATACAAAATACACATTAAATAATGCAAATATGAATGAAAAAAATATAAACAAAACGCAAATAGAATAGGGTAAAATCGTATCAAAATAAATACACAGAATATTAATAAAATAATGTAAAATTGTATGAAAATAAAGATGCAAAATACCCATAAAATAAGGCATTTTTTTTAGGAAAAAAAAAAATATATATATATATATATATATATATATATATATATATATATATATATATATATATATATATATATATATATATATATATATATATATATATATATATATATATATACCAAAATACACATAAAATATTTAAATTTGTATTAAAATAAATATACAAAATGCACATTCAGTAAGGTAAATTTGTACTGAAATAGATATGCAAAATACATATAAAACTATGGTAATTTGTTTAAAAATATATATACGAATACACAAAATAATGTAGATTTCAATAAAAATATATATACAAAATACACATAAAATTAAGTAAATACGTATGAAAAAATGTATACAAAATACACATCTAAATTTGTATGAAAATATTTATACAAATACACATAAAATAACATGAAATTGTATAAAATTTGTATAAAAATATATACGAATACACACAAGAAAATAACGTAAATTTTTATGAAAATAATTAAACAAAATACACATAAAATAATTTAAATACGTAGAAAAGTATATATTCAAATAGACATAAAATAATGTAAATTCGTATCAATATAAATAGACAAAACTCCAATAAAAGAATGTATATTTGTAGGAAAATATATATACAAAATACAAATAAAATATCTAAAATTTGTATAAAAATATATACAAAAATACACAAAAAAGTTTAAATTAGTTTGAAAATAGATTTGCAAAATACACATAAAATTAGGCAAATTTGTATTAAAATACATATACAAAATACACATAAAATAATGTAAATTTGTATGAAAATATATTAACAAATACACGTAAAACAACGTAAATTTGGATAAAATATATATACAAAATAATCATTAAATAATGTAAATATATTTAAAAAAATATATACAAAATACATATTTACGTATAAAAAATATGTAAAAAATACACATATAATCATGTAATTCGTATCAAACTAAATAAACAAAACAGCAATAAAATAAGGTAAATTTGTATGAGAAAACATATACAAATACATATAAAATAACGCAATTTTTTTAAAAAATATATGTACAAAAATGCACGTAAAATAAAGTAAATTTGCATAAAAATATATATATACAACACACACAATAATTAATGTAAATGCGTACATAAAATAACCTAAATTTGTATAAAACTATAAACAAAAATACACAAAAATAATTTAAATTTGTATGAAAAGAAATATACAAAATACACATAAAATTAGGTAAAATTGTATTGAAATACATATACAAAATACACATAAAATAACGTAAATTTGTATGAAATATATTCTAAATAAACATTAAATAATGTAAATATGTATAAAAAAATATATACAAAAAACAAATAAAATAATGTAAAGTCGTATGAAAATATATACACAGAATATTAATAAAATAATGTAAATTTGTATGAAAATTAAGATGCAAAATACCTATAAAATAACGCATTTTTTATAAAATTATAGATACCAAAATGCACATAAAATATTTGAATTTGTATTAAAATAAATATACAAAATGCACATACAATAAGGTAAATTTGTATTGAAATAGATATGCAAAATACATATAAAATAGCGTAAATTTGTTTCAAAATATATATACGAATACACATAAAATAACGTAGATTTCTATAAAAATATATACAAAATACACATAAAATGAAGTAAATTTATTTATTTTGATACGAATTACATGATAATATGTGAATTTTGTACATATTTTTTCATACTTATTTACATTATTTAATGTGTATTTTGTTTATATATTTTTATACAAATTTACGTTATTATATGTGTATTTGTATAAATACTTTCATACAAATTTGCTTTATTTTATTTATTTTGTATATATATTTCAATTCAAATTTAGCTTATTTTTTGTGTATTTTATATATCTATTTCCATACAAATTTAATTATTTCTGTGTATTTTTGTATATAGTATTATATAAATATACGTTATTTTATGCGTATTTTATATATTTATATTTATACAAATACACATTCTTTTATTGGTATTTTGCTTATTTATTTTGATACGAATTTACATTATTTTATGTGTATTTTGTATACATTTTTTTATTCGTATTTACTTCATTTTATGTGTATTTTGTATATATATTTTCATAGAAATCTACGTTATTTTATGTGTATTCGTATATATTTTTTGAAACAAATTTACATTGTCTTATATGTATTTTGCATTTCTATTTCAATACAAATTTAAATTAGTGTATGTGTATTTTGTATAATTATTTTAATACAAATTTAAATTTTTCATGTGTATTATGGTATATATATTTTTTATAAGAAAATGCGTTATTTTATGGGTATTTTTCTTCTTAATTTTCATACAAATTTACATTATTTTATTGATATTCTGTGTATTTATTTTGATACGATTTCACACTATTCTATTTGTGTTTTCTCTATATTTTTTTTTATACATATTTACATTATTTAGTTTGTATTTTGTATATATATTTTATACAAATTTACGTTATTTTAAGTGTATTTGTTTATGTATTTTCATTCAAATTTGCATTATTTTATGTGTATTTTGTATACGTATTTCAACACAAATTTACCTAATTTTATATGTATTTTGTATATATATTTTCATACAAGTTTAAACTATTTTTGTGTATTTTTGTATATATTTTTATACAAATTTAGGTTATTTTATGTGTATTTTGTATATCTATTTTCATACAAATACACATTCTTTTATCGATATTTTGTTTATTTATCTTGACGCGAATTTACATTATTTAAAGGGTATTTTGTATATATATTTTTATACGTATTTACATCATTTCATGTGTATTTTGTATATATATTTCTATAGAAATCTACGTTATTTTATGTGTGTTCGTATATATATTTTGAAACAAATTTACACATTATTCTATTTGTTTTTTGTATATACTTTTTTATACATATTTACATTATTTAATGTGTATCTTGCATATATATTTTATACAAATTTATTATCTATTATCTATTTTCATACAAATACACATTCTTTTCATGATATTTTGTTTATTTATTTTGACACGAATTTACATTATTTAATATGTATTTTGTATATATATTTTTATACGTATTTACATAATTTCATATGTATTTTGTATATATATTTCTATAGAAATCTACGTTATTTTATATGTATTCGTATATATATTTTTAAACAAATTTACATTGTTTTATATTTATTTTTGAATATCTCTTTCAATACAAATTTACCTTACTGTATATGCATTTTGTATATTTATTTCAATTCAAATTTAAATATTTTATGTGTATTTTGGTATATATATTTTTTAAAAAAATGCGCTATTTTATGGGAATTTTGCATCTTTATTTTCATACAAATTTACATTATTTTATTGATATTATGTGTATTTATTTTGATACGATTTTACATTATTCTATTTGTTTTTTGTATATATTCTTTTTATACACATTTACATTATTTAATGTGTATCATGCATATATATTTTATGCAAATCTACTTTATTTTAAGTGTATTTTTTTATATATTTTCATTCAAATTTACATTATTTGATGTGTATTTTGTATATGTATTTCAATACAAATTTACCTAATTTTATGTGTATTTTGTATATTTCTTTTCATACAAATTTAAATTATTTTTGTGTATTTTTATATATAGTTTTATACAAATTTAGGTTATTTAATGTACGCATTTACATTATCTAATGTGTGTTTTGTATATATATTTTTATGCAAATTTACTTTATTTTATGTGCATTTTTGTACATATATTTTTATAGAAATTTGCGTTATTTGTATATGTTTTCTCATACAAATTTATATTATTTTATTGCTATTTTGTTTATTAATTTTGATACGAATTACATGATTATATGTGTATTTTGTACATATTTTTTATACGTATTTACATTACTTAATGTGAATTTTGTTTATATATTTTTAAACAAATCTACGTTATTATATATATTTGTATAAATATTTTGATACAAATTTACATTATTTTATGTATTTTGTATATACATTTCAATTCAAATTTAGCTTATTTTAGCTGTATTTTGTATATCTATTTTCATACAAATTTAATTACTTCTGTGTATTTTTGTATATAGTTTTATACAAATTTACGATATTCTATGTGTATTTTGTATATTTATATTTATAGAAATACACATTCTTTTACTGGTATTTTGTTTATTTATTTTGATACGACTTCACATTATTTTATGTGTATTTTGTATTCATTTTTTATACGTATTTACTTCATTTTATATGTATTTTGTATATATTTTTATAGAAATCTACGTTATTTTATGTGTTTTCGTATATATATTTTGAAACAAATTTACATTGTTTTATATGTATTTTGCATATCTATTTCAATACAAATTTACCTTATTGTATGTGCATTTTTTATATTTATTTGTATACAAATTTTAATATTTTATATGTATCTTTGTATATATATTTTTATAAAAAATACGTTATTTTATGGGTATTTTGCATATTTATTTTCATATAAATTTACATTATTTTATTATTATTCTGTGTATTTATTTTTGATACGATTTTACATTATTCTATTTGTGTTTTGTATATATTTTTTTATACATATTTACATTATTTAATGTGTATTTTGTATATATATTTGATACAAATTTACGTTATTTTAAGTGTATATGTTTATATATTTTCATTTAAATTTACATTATTTTATGTGTATTTTGTATATGTATTTCAATACAAATTTACCTAATTTTGTGTATTTTGTATATTTTTTTCATACAAATTTAAATTATTTCTGTGTATTTTTGTATATAGTTTTATTCAAATTTAGGTTATTTTATGTGTATTTTTGTATATCTATTTTCATACAACTACACATTCTTTTATTGATATTTTGTTTATTTATTTTGACACGAATTTACATTATTGAATGTCTATTTTGTATATATATTTTTATACGTATTTACAGCATCTCAAGTGTATTTTGTATATATATTTCTATAGAAATCTGCGTTATTTTATGTGTATTCGTATTTATATTTTGAAACAAATTTACATTGTTTGATGTGTATTTTGCATATTTTTTTAAATAAAAATTTACCTTATTGTATATACATTTTGTTTATTAATTTTACTACAAATTTAATTATTGAATATGTATTTATGTATATGTATTTTTATAAAAATATGCTTTATTTAATGGGTATTTGCATCTTTATTTTCTTACAATTTACATTATTTTATTGATATTTTGTGTATTTATTTTGATAGATTTTACATTATTCTCTGTGTATTTTGTATATATATTTAATACAAATGTACGTTATTTTATGTGTATTTGTTTTCATTTCATACAAATTTTCATTATTTTATGTGTATTTTGTACATGTATTTAAAGACAAATTTAACTAATTATATGTGTATTTTGTATATCAATTTTCATAAAAATTGAAATTATTTTTGTTTTTTTTGTATATATTTTTATACAAATTTTCGTTATTTTATGTGTATTTTGTATATTTATTTTCCTACAAATATACGTTCTTTTATCGGAATTTTGTTTGTTTATTTTGATACGAATTTACATTATTTTAGGTGTATTTCGTATATATATTTTTATACTATTTACATCATTTGATATGTATTTTGTATGAATATTTTCATAGAAATTTACTGTATTTTATGTGTATTCGTATATATATTTTGATACAATTTACATTATTGATGTGTATTTTGCATATGTATTTGAATACAAATTTACTTTATTGTATATGCATTTTGTATATTTATTTCAATACAAATTTAATTATTTCATGTGTATTTTTGTATATATATTTTTATGCATATATGCGTTATTATATGGGTATTTTGCATCTTTATTTTCATACAAATTTAAAATTATTTTATTGAGATTCTGTTTATTTATTTTGATACGATTTAACATTATTCTATGTGTATTTTGTATATATATTTTTATACATATTTACATTATTTAATGTATATTTTGTATATATATTTCATCCAAATTTACGTTATTTTATGTGTATTTGTTTATATATTTTCATACAAATTTACATTATTTTATGTGTATTTTGTATATGTATTTCAATACAAATTTGCCTAACTTTATGTGTATTTTGCATATCTATTTTCAAACAAATATAAATTATTTTTGTGAATTTTTGTATTTATTTTTATACAAATTTTAGTTATTTTATTTCTATTTTGTATATATATTTTCCTACATATATACATTCTTTTATTATAATTTTGTTAATTTATTTTGATACGAGTTTACATTATTTTATGTGTATTTTGTTTATATATTTTTCTACGTATTTTTCTACGTATTTCTACGTATTTACAAATATCATATACACATAAAATAAATTATTAATGTGTATTTTCTATATATATTTCATACAAATGTACGTTATTTTAAGTGTATTTGTTTATATATTTTCATTCAAATCTACATTATTTTATGTGTATTTTGTATATGTATTTCAATAGAAATTTACCTAATTTTATGTGTATTTTGTATATATATTTTTATACAAATTTAAACTATTTTTTTTGTATTTTTGTATAGAGTTTTATACAGATTTACAATGTTTTATGTGAATTTTGTATATCTATTTTCATACAAATACACGTTCTTTTATTGAAATTTTGTTTATTTATCTTGATGCGAATTTACATTATTTAATGTGTATTGTGTATATATATTTTTATACGTATTTACGTCATTTCATGTGTATTTTGTATATATATTTCTATAGAAACATACGTTATTTTATGTGTATTCGTATATGTATTTCGAAACAAATATACTTTATGTGTATTTGTTTTCATTTCATACAAATTTTCATTATTTTATGTGTATTTTTGTACATGTATTTAAATGTGTATTTTGTATATTTATTTTCCTACAAATATACGTTCTTTGATCGGAATTTTCTTTATTTATTTTGATACGAATTTACATTATTTGAGGTATATTTGGTATATATATTTTTATACTTATTTACATCATTTTATATGTATTTTGTATGTATATTTTCATAGAAATTTACTCTATTTTATGAGTATTCGTGTGCATTTTGTATATTTATTTTACTACAAATTTACTTATTTCATGTGTATTTTTGTATATATATTTTTATACAAATATGAGTTATTTTATGGGTATTTTGCATCTTTATTTTCATAGAAATTTACATTATTTTATTGATATTCTGTTCATTTATTTTGATACTATTTTACATTATTCTATGTGTATTTTGTATATATTTTTTTTATACATTTTTCCCTAATTTAATGTGTATTTTGTATATATATTTTATACAAATTTACGTTTCGTTACGTTACGTTACGTGAATTTGTTGATATGTGTTGACACAAATTTACAATATCTTATGGGTATTTTGTATATATATTTCAAAAGAAATTTACCTAGTTTTATGTGTATTTTGTATATCTATTTTCATACAAATTGAAATTATTTCTGGGTATTTTTTATATATTTTTATACAAATTTTACTTATGTTTATTTTGTAAATTTATTTTCATTCAAATAGATATTATTTTAATGGTATTTTGTTGATTTATTTTGATAAGAATTTACATTATTTTATATGTACTTTGTATATATTTTTTATATATTATTTAATGTTTATTTTGAATATATATTTTTATACTAATTCATGTTATTTTATGTGTATTTTGTACATATCTTTTATTACAAATTTACCTTATTTATGTTTATTTTGTATATTTATTTCATTCAATTTTAAATTATTTCAGGTGGGTATTTTCATTTGTATTTAGGTTATTTTATGTGTATTTTCTATATATATTTTCACCCAAAATTCCATTATTTTTTTGGTATTTTGTTAATTTGATTCGATACGAATTTACATTATTTAATTGGTATTTTGTATACATATTTTTATACGCATGTACATTATTTAATGTGTGTTTTGTATATATATTTTTATGGAAATTTACTTTATTTTATGTGCATTTTTGTACATATATTTTTATAGAAATTTGCGTTATTTTATGAGTATTTTGTATATGTTTTCTCATACAAATTTACACTATTTTATTGGTATTTTGTTTATTTATTTTGATACGAATTACATTATTATATGTATATTTTGTACAAATTTCATATACGTATTTACATTATTTAATGAGTATTTTGTTTATATATTTTTATACAAATCTACTTTATTTTATGTGTATTTTTATAAATATTTTGATACAAATTTACATTATTTTATATACTTTGTATATATATTTGAATTCAAGTTTAGCTTATTTTATGTGTATTTTGTATATCTATTCTCATACAAATTTAGTTACTTTTGTGTATTTTTGTGTATAGTTTTATACAAATTTACGTTATTTAATGTGTGTTTTGTATTTTTATATTTATACAAATACACATTCTTGTATTGGTATTTTGTTTATTTATTTTGATACGAATTTACATTATTTTATGTGTATTTTGTATACATTTTTTTTATACGTATTTACTTAATTTTGTGTATTTTGTATATATATTTTTATAAGAATCTACTTTATTTTATGTGTATTCGTATATATATTTTGAAACAAATTTACATTGTTTATATGTATTTTGCATATCTATTTTTTTGTATTCTGTATTTTTTTATACATATTTCCATTATTTAATGTTTATTTTGTATATATATTTTATCCAAATTTACGTTATTTTATGTGTATTTGTTTATATATTTTCAAACAAACTTACTTTATTTTATGTTTATTTTGTATATGTATTTCAATACAAATTTTCCTAATTTTATGTGTATTTTGCATATCTTTTTTCAAAAAATTTAATTTATTTTTGTGTATTTTTGTAAATATTTTCATACAAATTTTAGTTCTTTTATTTATATTTTGTATATATATTTTCCGACAAATATACATTTTTTTATTAGAATTTTGTTCATTTATTTTGATACGAATTTACATTATTTTATGTGTTTTTTGTATATATAATGTTCTACGTATTTAAATTATTTTATGTGTATTTTGTATATACATTTTCATAAAAAAATACGTTATTTTATAGTGTGTATTCGTATATATTTTGATACTAATTTTATACAAATTCATGTTATTTTATGTGAATTTGTATATATATTTTCATACAAATTTGTATTATTTAATGTGTATTTTTACATTCATTTCATTATTAATTTACCTTTTTTTATGTTTATTTTGTATATTTATTTCATTAAATTTTAAATTATTTTATATGTATATTTGGAACTGTATTTAGGTTATTTTATTTTTATTTTCTATACATATTTTCATTCAAAATTACAATATTTTATTGGTATTTTCTTAATTAAATTCGATACGAATTTAGATTATTACATAGGTATTTTGTATACATATTTTTATACTCATTTACATTATCTAATGTGTGTTTTGTATATATATTTTTATGCAAATTTATTTTATATTCATTTCTGTACATATATTTTTATAAAATTTTACGTTATTTTATGTGTATTTTGTATATGTTTTCTCATACAAATCTACATTATTTTATTGGTATTTTGTTTATTTATTTTCATACGAATAACATTATTATATGTGTATTTTGTATATATTTTTTAAACGTATTTACATTATTTAATATGTATTTTGTTTATATATTTTTATACATATTTACGTTATTATATGTGTATTTCTATAAATATTTTGATACCAATTTCCTTTATTTTATGTATTTTATATATATATTTCAATTCATATTTAGCTAATTATGCGTGTATTTTATATATCTATTTCCTTACAAATTTAATTACTTCTGTGTATTTTTGTATATAGTATTATATAAATTTACGTTATTTTATTCGTATTTTTTATATTTATATTTATACAAATACACATTCTTTTATTAGTATTTTGTTAATTTATTTTGATACGAATTAACATTTTTTTATGCGTATTTTGAATACATTTTTTATACGTATTTACTTCTTTTTATGTGTATTTTGTATATATATTTTCATAGAAATCTACGTTATTTTATGTGTATTCGTATATATATTTTGAAACAAATTTACATTGTTTTATATGTATTTTGCATATCTATTTCAATACAAATTTAAATTAGTGTATGAGTATTTTGTATATTTATTTAAATACAAAGTTAAATTTTCAATGTGTATTTTGGTATATCTATTTTTTTTTAAATGCGTTATTTTATGGGTATTTTTCTTCTTTATTTTGAAACAAATTTACATTATTTTATTAATATTCTGTGTATTTATTTTGATACGATTTTACATTATTCTATTTGTGTTTTGTATATATTTTTTTATACATATTTACATTATTTAATTTGTAATTTATATATATATTTTATACAAATTTACGTTATTTTAAGTATATTTGTTTATGTATTTTCATTCAAATTTACATTATTATATGTGTATTTTGTATACGTATTTCAACACAAATTTACCTAATTTTATGTGTATTTTGTATATTTATTTTCATACAAGTTTAAATTATTTTTGTGTATTTTTGTATATATTTTTATACAAATTTAGGTTATTTTATGTGTATTTTGTATATCTATTTTCATACAAATACTCATTGTTTTATCGATATTTTGTTTATTTATTTTGACGCGAATTTACATTATTTTATGTGTATTTTGTATATATATTTTTATACGTATTTAAATCATTTCATGTGTATTTTGTATATATATTTCTATAGAAATCTACGTTATTTTATGTGTGTTCGTATATATATTTTGAAACAAATTTACACTGTTTTAAGTGTATTTTGCATATTTTTTCAATACAAATTTACTTTATTGTATGTGCATGTTGTATATTAATTTTAATAGAAATTTAATTATTCTATGTGTATTTTTGTATATGTATTTTTATAAAAATATACTTTATTTTATGGGTATTTTGCATCTTTATTTCATACAAATTTACATTATTTTATTGATACTCCGTGTATTTATTTTGATACGATTTTACATTATTCTATGTGTATTTTGTATATATATTTTATACAAATGTATGTTATTTTATGTGTATTTGTTTTCATTTCATAGAAATTTACATTATTTTATGTGTATTTTGTACATGTATTTAAATACAAATTTAACTAATTATATGTGTATTTTGTATATCTATTTTCATACAAATTGAAATTATTTTTGTGTTTTTTTGTATATATTTTTATACAAATTTTCGCTATTTTATGTGTATTCTGTATATTTATTTTCCTACAAATATACTTTCTTTTATCGGAGTTTTGTGTATTTATTTTGACCCGAATTTACATTATTTGAGGTATATTTGGTATATATATTTTTATACTTATTTACATTATTTTATATGTATTTTGTATGAATATTTTCATAGAAGTTTACTCTATTTTATGAGTATTCGTATATATATTTTGATACAAATTTACATTATTGATGTGAATTTTCCATATCTAATTCAATACAAATTTACTTTATTGTATGTGGATTTCGTATATTTATTTTAATACAAATTTAATTATTTTAAATGTATTTTTGTATATATATTTTTATACAAATATAGTATAAAGTATTTTGCATCTTCATTTTCATACAAATTTACACTATTTTATTGATATTCTGTTTATTTATTTTGATACGATTTAACATTATTCTATGTGTGTTTTGTATATATTTTTTTAATACATATTTACATTATTTAATGTTTATTTTGTATATATATTTTTTCCAAATTTACGTTGTTTTATGTGTATTTGTTAATATATTTTCATACAAATTTACATTATTTTATGTGTATTTTGTATATGTATTTTATTAATAAATTTGCCTAATTTTAAGTGTATTTTGCATATCTATTTTCAAACTAATTTAAACTATTTTTGTGTATTTTTGTATATATTTTTATACAAATTTCAGATATTTTATTTGTATTTTGTATATATATTTTGCTACATATATACATTCTTTTATTGGAATTTTGTCTATTTATTTTGATACGAATTTACATTATTTTATGTGTATTTTGTATATATACTTTTCTACGTATTTAAATTATTTTATATGTATTTTGTTTATACATTTTCATAAAAAATTACGTTATTTTCTTGTGTGTATTCGTATATATTTTGATACAAATTTTATACAAATTCATGTTATTTTATGTGTATTTGTATAAATATTTTCATATAAATTTAGATGTGTATTTTGTATACATTTTTTTTATACGTATTTACTTAATTTTATGTATATTTTTTTTATATATTTTTATAGAAATCTACGTTATTTTCTGTATTCGTATATATATTTTTAAACAAATTTACATAGTTTTATATGTATTTTGCATATCTATTTCAATACAAATTTACCTTAATGAATGTGCATTTTGTATATTTATTTTAATATAAATTTAAATATTTTATGTGTATTTTGGTATATATATATATATATATATATATATATATATATATATATATATATATATATATATATATATATATATATATATATATATATATATATATATATATATATATATATATATATATATATATATATATATATATTTTCTAAAAAATGCGTTATTTTATGGGTATTTTGCATCTTTATTTTCATACAATTTTACATTATTTTATTAATATTCTGAGTATTTATTTTGATACGATTTTACCCTATTCTATTAGTGTTTTGTATATATTTTTTTCATTCATATTTGCATTATTTAATGTGTATTTTGTATATATATTTTATACAAATTTACGTTATTTAAAGTGTATTTGTTTATATATTTTCATTCAAATTTTCATTATTTTATGTGTATTTTGTATATGTATTTTGATACAAATTTGCCTAAGTTTATGTGTATTTTGTATATTTATTTTCATATAAATTTAAACTATTTTTGTGTATTTTTGTATGTATTTTTTATATTTATTTTTATAGAAAATTACATTTATGTATGTTTATTCGTATATATATTTTGAAATAAATTTACCTTGTTTTATGTGTGTTTTGCATATCTATTTCAATACAAATTTACCATATTGTTTGTTCATTTTGTATATTAATTTTAATATAAAATTAATTATTCTATGTGTATTTTTGTATATTTATTTTCATTCAAATATGCTTTATTTTATGGGTATTTTGCATCTTTATTTTCATACAAATTTTCATTATTTTATTGACTTTTTGTGTATTTATTTTGATACAATTTTCCGTTATTCCATGTGTATTTTGTATATATATTTTATAAAAATGTAAGCTAAATTTGAATTGAAATATATATACAAAATACATAAAATAATGTAAATTTGAATCAAAATATTTATACAAATACACATATAATAACGTAATTTAAAAAAAAAATATATGATCAAAATACACATTAAATAATGTAAATACGTATAAAAAAATATGTACAAAATACACATATAATCATGTAATTCGTATCAAAATAAATAAACAAAATACCAATAAAATAATGTAAATTTGTGTGAGAAAACATATACAAAATACTCGTAAAATAACGCAAATTTCTATAAAAATATATTTACAAAAATGCACATAAAATAAATTTGCATAAAAAAATATATACAAAACACACATTAGAGAATGTAAATGAGTAAAAAAATATGTATACAAATTACCTATGAAATAATCTAAATTTGTATCGAATTAAATTAAGAAAATACAAATAAAATAATGTAATTTTGGATGAAAATATATATAGAAAATACATATAAAATAACCTAAATACAAATACAAATATACACATAAAATAATTTAAAATTAAATGAAATAAATATAAAAAATAAACATAAAATAAGGTAAATTTGTAATGAAATATATGTAAAAATACACATAAAATAATATAAATTAGTATGAAAATATATATACAAATACACATAAAATAACATGAATTTGTAAGTGAAAAATATATATACAAAATACACATGAAATAATGTAAATACGTAGAAAAATATATATACAAAATACACATAAAATAATGTAAATATGTAAGGAAATAATATACAAAATACACCTAGAATAATGTAAAATTGTATCAATATAAATGTACAGAATATCAATAAAGTAATGTAAAAATGCAAACAAAGATGTAAAATACCCATAAAATTACTCATTTAAAAAGAATATATATATATATATATATATATATATATATATATATATATATATATATATATATATATATATATATATATATATATATATATATATATATATATATATATATATATATATATATATATAGATATAAATACCCATTAAATAATTAAATTTGTATTAAAATAAATATACAAAATACACATACAATAAGATAAATTTTTATTGAAATAGATATGCTAAATACACATAAAATACTATAAATTTGTATCAAAACATATACGAATACACTAAATAAAATAACGTAGATACACATAAAATAATGTAAATACGTAGAAAAATACATATTTAAAATATACATAAAATAATGTAAATTCGTATCAAAAAGAATAAACAAAATTCCTATAAAAGAATGTATATATGTAGGAAAATATATATACAAAATACAAATAGAATAGCTAAAATTTGTATAAAAATATATACAAAAATACACAAAAATAATATAAATTTGTTTGAAAATAGATATGCAAACTACACATAAAATTAGGCAAATTTTAATAGAAATACATATAATATCTATTTTCATACAAATTTAATTATTTTTGTTTATTTTTGCATATAGTTTTTTTACAATTTTACGTTATTTTATGTGTATTTTGTATATTTATATTTGTACAAGTACACATTCTTTTATTGGCATTTTGTTTATTTATTTTGATACGAATTTACATTATTTTATGTGTGTTTTGTATTCATTTTCTTATATGTATTTACTTTTTATTATGTGTATTTTGTATATATATTTTTATAGAATTCTACGTTAATTTATGTGTATTCGTATATATATTTTGAAACAAATTTACATCGTTTTATATGTATTCTGCATATCTATTTCAATACAAATTTACCTTATTGTATGTGCATTTTGTATATTTATTGTAATACAAATTCAAATATTTTATGTGTATTTTGGTATGTATATTTTCATAAAAAATGCGTTGTTTTATGGGTATTTTGCATCTTTATTTTCATACAAATTTACATTATTTTATTAATATTCTGTATATTTATTTTGATACTATTTAACATTATTCTATTTGTCTTTTGTATTTATTTTTTAATACATATTTACATTATTTAATGTGTATTTTGTATATATATTTCAAACAAATTTACGTTATTTTAAGTGTATTTGTTTATATATTTTTATTCAAATTTACATTATTTTATGTGTATTTAGAATATGTATTTCAATACAAATTTACCTAATTTTATGTGTATATTGTATATTAATTTTCATAGAAATTTAAATTATTTATTGAGTATTTTTGTATAGAGTTTTATTCAAATTTACGTTATTTTATGTATATTTTGTATATTTATATATATTTTAAAACAAATTTACGTTATTTTATACGTATTTGTTTAATTATTTTGATAAAAATATACATTATTTTATTTTATACATATTTTGTATATCTATTTTCATACAAATTTAAATTACATTTTTGTATTTTTGTATAGAGTTTTATACAAATTTATTTTATGTATATTTTCAATATTTATTTTAATACAAATTCACATTCTTCTATTGGTATTTTGTTTATTTATTTTGGTACGAATTTACATTATTTTATGTGTATTTTGTATATATATTTTTATACGTATTTACATCATTTTATGTGTATTTTTTATATATATTTTTACAGAAATTTACGTTTTTTATGTTTAATCGTATATATATTTTGCAACAAATTTACTTTGTTTAATGTGTGTTTTGCATATCTATTTCAATACAAATTTACCATATTGTATGTGTATTTTGTATATTTATTTTAATACAAATTTAACTATTTGATATGTATTTTTGTATATATATTTTCATAAAAATATGCTTTTTATATGATTATTTTGCATCTTTATTTTCTTACAGTTTTACATTATTTTATTGATATTCTGTGCATTTATTTTGATACGATTTAACATTGTTCTATGTGTATTTTGTATATATTTTATTTTACATATTTATATTACTTAATGTGCATTTTCTATTTATATTTTATACTTATATACTTTACTTTATGTCTATTTGTTTATATATTTTCATACAAATTTACATTATTTTATGTGTATTTTTATATGTATTTCAATACAAATTTATCTGATTTTATGTGTATTTTGTATTTGTATTTTCATACAAATTGAAATTATTTTTGTGTATTTTTGTATGTATTTTTATACAAATGTTAGTTATTTTATATATTATTTTGTATATTTATTTTCCTACATATATACATTTTTTTATTGAAATTTAGTTTATTGAATTTGATACGAATTTACATTATTTTAGGTGTATTTTGTATATATATTTTTATTCGTAATTACATTATTTTATGTGTATTTTTTTATATATATTTTCATAGAAATTTACGCTATTTTATGTTTTCGTATACATATTTTTATACAAATTTAGATTATTTGATGTGTATTTTGCATATCTATTTCAATACAAATTTATTTTATTGTATGTGCATTTTGCATATGTATTTTAATACAAATTTAATTATTTTATGTGTATTTTTGTATATATATTTTTATACAAATATGTGTTATTATATGGGTATTTTGCATCTTTATTTTCATAGAAATTTATATTATTTTATTGATATTCTGTTCATTTATTTTGATACGATTTTACTTTATTCTATGCGTATTTTGTATATATATTTTTATACACTTTTCCATTATATAATGTGTATTTTGTATATATATTTTATACAAATTTACGATATTTTTTGTGTATTTGTTGATATATTTTGACACAAATTTACAATATTTTATGTGTATTATATATATATATATATATATATATATATATATATATATATATATATATATATATATATATATATATATATATATATATATATATATATATATATATATATATATATATATATATATATATATATATATATATATATATATATATATATATATATATATATATATATATATATATTTTTCAGAAGAAATTTACCCCAGTTTTATGTGTATTTTGTATATCTATTTACATATAAATTCAAATTATTTCTGGGTATTTTTGTATATATTTTAATACAAATTTTACTTATGTTATGTGTATTTTGTAAATTTATTTTCATTCAAATATATATTATTTTATTGGTATTTTGTTGATTTATTTTGATAAGAATTTACATTATTTTATATGTACTTTGTATATATATTTTTATACACATTTACATTATTTAATGCTTATTTTGAAAATATATTTTTATACAAATTCATGTTATTTTATGTGTATTTTTATATATATTTTCATAGAAATTTACATTATTTTATGTGTATTTTGTACATATATTTCATTACAAATTTACATTATTTTATGTTTATTTTGTGTATTAATTTCATTCAATTTTAGATTATTTTATGTGTATATTTGAGTTTGTATTTAGGTTATTTTATGTGTATTTTCTATATATATTTTCATCCAAAATTTCATTATTTTATTGGTATTTTGTTAATTTAATTCGATACGAATTTAGATTAATTGATAGGTATTTAGTATACATATTATATACGCATTTACATTATTTAATGTGTGTTTTGTATATATATTTTAATGCAAATTTACTTTATTTTATGTGCATTTTTGTACATATATTTTTAAAGAAATTCGCGTTATTCTATGTGTATTTTGTATATGTTTTCTTATCAAAAATTACATTATTTCATTAGTATTATGTGTATTTATGTATATGTATTTTTATAAAAATATGCTTTATATATATATATATATATATATATATATATATATATATATATATATATATATATATATATATATATATATATATATATATATATATATATATATATATATATATATATATATATATATATATATATATTTAATACAAATGTACGTTATTTTATGTGTATTTGTTTTCATTTTATACAAATTTTCATTATTTTATGTGTATTTTGTACATGTATTTAAAGACAAATTTAACTAATTATATGTGTATTTTGTATATCAATTTTTAAAAAAATTGAAATTATTATTATTTTTTTTTAATATATTTTTATACAAATTTACGTTATTTTATGTGTATTTTGTATGTTAATTTTCTTACAAATATACGTTCTTTTATCGAAATTTTGTTTGTTTATTTTGATACGAATTTACATTATTTTAGGTGTATTTCGTATATATATTTTTATACTATTTACATCATTTTATATGTATTTTGTATGTATATTTTCATAGAAATTTACTCTATTTTATGTGTATTCGTATATATATTTTGATACAATTTACATTATTGATGTGTATTTTGCATATGTATTTCAATACAAATTTACTTTATTGTATATGCATTTTGTATATTTATTTCAATACAAATTTAATTATTTCATGTGTATTTTTGTATATATATTTTATGCATATATGCGTTTTTATATGGGTATTTTGCATCTTTATTTTCATACAAATTTAAATTATTTTATTGATATTCTGTTTATTTATTTTGATACGATTTAACATTATTCTATGTGTATTTTGTATATATATTTTTATACATATTTACATTATTTAATGTATATTTTGTATATATATTTTATCCAAATTTACGTTATTTTATGTATTTGTTAATATATTTTCATACAAATTTACATTATTTTATGTGTATTTTGTATATGTACTTCAATACAAATTTGCCTAAATTTATGTGTATTTTGCATATCTATTTTCAAACAAATTTAAATTATTTTTGTGTATTTTTGTATTTATTTTTATACAAATTTTAGTTATTTTATTTGTATTTTGTATATATATTTTCCTACAAATATACATTCTTTTATTATAATTTTGTTTATTTATTTTGATACGAGTTTACATTATTTTATGTGTATTTTGTATATATATTTTTCTACGTATTTTTCTACGTATTTCTACGTATTTAGAAATACAAAATAAATATTTAATGTGTATTTTCTATATATATTTCATACAAATTTACGTTATTTTAAGTGTATTTGTTTATATATTTTCATTCAAATTTACATTATTTTATGTATATTTTGAATATGTATTTCAATAGAAATTTACCTAATTTTATATGTATTTTGTATATATATTTTTATACAAATTTAAATTATTTTTTGTGTTTTTTTGTATAAAGTTTTATACAAATTTACAATATTTTATGTGTATTTTGTATATCTATTTTCATACAAATACACATTCTTTTATTGATATTTTGTTTATTTATTTTGATGCGAATTTACATTATTTAATGTGTATGTGTATATATATTTTTATACGTATTTACGTCATTTCATGTGTATTTTGTATATATATTTCTATAGAAATATACGTTATTTTATGTGTATTCGTATATGTATTTTGAAACAAATATACATTATTTTATGTGCATTTTGCATATTTTTTCAATACAAATTTACCTTATTGTACGTGCATTTTGTATATTAATTTTAATGCAAATTTAATTATTCTATGAGTATTTTTGTATATGTATTTTTATAAAAATATGCTTTATTTTATGGATATTTTGAATCTTTATTTTCTCACAAAATTACATTATTTTATTGTTATTCTGTGTATTTATTTTGATAGGATTTTACATTATTCTATGTGTATTTTGTATATATATTTTATACAAATGTACGTTACTTTATGTGTATTTTTTTTCATTTTATGTATTTAAATACAAATTTAACTAATTATATGAGTATTTTGTATATCTATTTTCATACAAATTGAAATTATTTTTGTGTATTTTTGTATATATCTTTATATAAAATTTCTTTCTTTTATGTGTATTTTGTATATTTATTTTCCTACAAATATACGTTCTTTTATCGAAATTTTGTTTATTTATTTAGATAATAATTTATATTATTTGAGGTATATTTAGTATATATATTTTTATTCTTATTTACCTCATTTTATATGTATTTTGTTTGTATATTTTCATAGAAATTTACTCTATTTATGAATATTCGTAAATATATTTTGATACAAATTTACATTATTGATGTGTATTTTGCATATCTATTTCAATACAAATTTACTTTATTGTATGTGCATTTTGTATATTTATTATAATACAAATTTAATTATTTTACATTTATTTTTCTCTATATATTTTTTATACAAATATGCGTTATTATATGAGTATTTTGCATCTTTATTTTCTAACAAATTTACATTATTTTATTGATATTCTGTTTATTTATTTTGATACGATTTAACATTAATCTATGTGTATTTTGTATATATATTTTTATACATATTTACATCATTTAATGTATATTTTGTATATATATTTTATCCAAATTTTCGTTATTTTATGTGTATTTGTTTATATATTTTCATACAAATTTACATTATTTTATGTGTTTTGTATATGTATTTCAATACAAATTTGCCTAATTTTATGTGTATTTTGCATATCTATTTTCAAACAAATTTAAATTATTTTTGGGTATTTTTGTATATATTTTTATACAAATTTTAGTTATTTTATTTGTATTTTTTACATATATTTTCCTACAAATATAAATTCTATTATTGCAATTTTGTTTATTTATTTTGATACGAATTTCCATTACTTTATGTGTATTTTGTATATATATGTTTCTACGTATTTACATTATTTTATGTGTATTTTGGATATATATTTTCATAAAAAATTTACGTTATTTTATCGTGTGCTTTAGTATATATTTTGATACAAATTTTATACAAATTCATGTTATTTTATGTGTATTTGAATATATATTTTCATACAAATTTAAATTATTTTACGTGTATTTTTATATATATTTCATTACAAATTTACCTTATTTTATGTTTGTTTCATATATTCATTTCATGCAATATTAAATTATTTTATGTGTATATTTGTATTTGTATTTAGGTTATTTTATGTGTATTTTCTACATATATTTTCATCCAAAACTACATTATTTTATTGGTATTTTGTTCATTTAAAATTCGATACGAATTTAGATTATTTCAAAGGTATTTTTTATACATTTTTTTATACGCATTTACATTATTTAATGTGTGTTTTGTATATATATTTTGATGCAAATTCACTTTTTTTGATGTGCATCTTTGTACATATATTTTTAAAGAAATTAGTGTTATTTTATGTGTATTTTGTATATGTTTTCTCATACAAATTTACATTATATTATTGGTATTTTGTTTATTTATTTTGATACGAATTACATGATTATATGTGTATTTTGTAAATATTTTTTTATACGTATTTACATTATTTAATGTGTATTTTGTTTATGTGTTTTTATACAAATTTACGTTATTATATGTGTATTTGTATAAATATTTTGATACAAATTTACATTATTTGATGTATTTTGTGTATATATATATATATATATATATATATATATATATATATATATATATATATATATATATATATATATATATATATATATATATATATATATATATATATATATATATATATATATATATATATATATATATATATATATATATATATATATATATATATATATATATGTATATTTCACTTCAAATTTAGTTTATTTTATGTGTATTTTGTATATCTATTTTCATACAAATTTAACTACTTTTGTGTACTTTTGTATATAATTTTATATAAATTTACGTTATTTTATGTGTATTTTGTATATTTATTTTTATACAAATACACATTTTTTTATTGGTATTTTGTTTATTTATTTTGATACGAGTTTACATTATTTTATATGTATTTTGTATACACTTTTTTATACGTATTTACTTCATTTTATGTGTATTTTGTGTATATATTTTTATAGAAATCTTCGTTATTTTAAGTGTATTCGTATATATATTTTGAAACAAATTTTACATTGTTTTATATGTATTTTGCATATCTATTTCAATATAAATTTACCTTATTGTATGTGCATTTTGTACATTTATTTTAATACAAATTTAATTTTTTTATATGTATTTTGGTATATATATTTTATTAAAAAAAGGGTTATTTTATGGGTATTTTACTCCTTTATTTTCATACAAATTTACACTATTTTATTAATATTCTGTGTATTTATTTTGATACGATTTTACATTATTCTATTTGGGTTTTGAATATATTTTTTTTATACATATTTACATTACTTAATGTGTGTTTTGTATATATATTTTATACAAATTTACGTTATTTTAAGTGTATTTGTTTATGTATTTTCATTCAAATTTACATTATTTTATGTGTATTTTGTAAATGTATTGAAATACAAATTTACCTAATTTTATGTGTATTTTGTATATTTATTTTCAAACATATTTAAATTATTTTAGTATATTTTTGTATATAGTTTTCTACAAATTTACGTTATTTTATGTGTATTTTGTATATCTATTTTCATACAAATACACATTCTTTTATTGATATTTTGTTTATTTATTTTGACACGAATTTACATTATTTAATGTCTATTTTGTATATATATTTTTATACGTATTTACAGCCTCTCAAGTGTATTTTGTATATATATTTCTATAGAAATATGCGTTATTTTATGTGTATTCGTATATATATTTTGAAACAATTTTACATTGTTTACGTGCAATAGCATATTTTTTTTTAATAAAAATTTACCTTATTGTATATTTGTATATTAATTTTACTACAAATTTAATTATTGAATGTGTATTTATGTATATGTTTTTTTTTATAAAAATATGCTTTATTTTATGGGTATTTTGCATCTTTATTTTCATACAAATTTACATTATTTTATTGATATTTTGTATATTTATTTTGATACGATTTTACATTATTCTATGTGTATTTTGTATATATATTTAATACAAATGTACGTTATTTTATGTGTATTTGTTTTCATTTCATACAAATTTTCATTATTTTATGTGTATTTTGTACATGTATTTAAAGACAAATTTAACTAATTATATGTGTATTTTGTATATCAATTTTCATAAAAATTGAAATTATTTTTTTTTGTTTTTGTATATATTTTTATACACATTTTCGTTTTTTTATGTGTATTTTGTACATATATTTTCCAACAAATATACGTTCTTTTATCGGAATTTTGTTTGTTTATTTTGATACGAATTTGCATTATTTTAGGTGTATTTGGTATATATATTTTTATACTATTTACATCATTTTATATGTATTTTGTATGTATATTTTCATGGAAATTTACTTTATTTTATGTGTATTTGTACGTATATTTTGATACAAATTTACATTATTGATGTGTATTTTGCATATGTATTTCAATACAAATTTACTTTATTGTATATCCATTTTGTATATTTATTTATTTATTTAATTTTTTCATGTGTATTTTTGTATATATATTTTTATGCATATATGCGTTATTATATGGGTATTTTGAATCCTTATTTTCATACAAATTTAAATTATTTTATTGATATTCTGTTTATTTATTTTGATACGATTTAACATTATTCTATGTGAATTTTGTGTATATATATATATATATATATATATATATATATATATATATATATATATATATATATATATATATATATATATATATATATATATATATATATATATATATATATATATATATATATATATATATATATATATATATATATATATATATATATATTTATATTTATACATATTTACATTATTTAATGTATATTTTCTATATATATATTATCCAAATTTACGTTATTTTATGATTATTTGTTTATATATTTTCATACAAATTTACATTATTTTATGTGTATTTTGTATATTTATTTCAATACAAATTTGCCTAACTTTATGTGTATTTTGCATATCTATTTTTAAAACAAATTTAAATTATTTTTCTGTATTTTTGTATTTATTTTTATACAAATTTTAGTTATTTTATTTGCATTTTGTATATATATTTTCCTACAAATATACATTCTTTTATTATAATTTTGTTTATTTATTTTGATACGAGTTTAGATTATTTTATGTGTATTTTTTATATATATTTTTCTACGTATTTACATTATTTTGTGTGTATTTTGTATATATATTTTAATAAAAATTTACATTATTTTATTGTGTGTATTCGTATTTATTTTGATACAAATTTTATACAAATTCATGTTCTTTTATGTGTATTTGTATATATATTTTCATACAAATTTATATTATTTTATGTGTATTTTTACATATTTTTCATTACAAATTTACCTTATTTTATGATTATTTTGTATATTTATTTCTTTCAATTTTAAATTATTTTATATGTGTATTTATATTTTTATTTACGTTGTTTTATGTGTATTTTCTATATATATTTTCATCCAAAATTACATTATTTTATTGGTATTTTCTTTATTTAACTCGATACGAGTTTAGATTTTATTATTTAGTATTTTGTATACATATGTTTATACTCATTTACATTATGTAATGTGTGTTTTGTATATATTTTTTAATGCAAATTTATTTTATGTACATTTTTGTACATATATTTTTATAGAAATTTATTTATTTTATGTGTATTTTTTATGTTTTCTTATAAAAATTTACATTATTTTATTGTTATTTTGTTTATTTATTTTGATACGAATTACATGATTATAGTGTATTTTGTACATATTTTCTTATACGTAATTACATTATTTAATGTGTATTTTGTCTATATATTTTAATATAAAATTTACGTAATTATATGTGTATATGTAAAAATATTTTGATACAAATTTACATTATTTTATGTATTTTGTATATACATTTCAGTTCAAATTTAGCTTATTTTATCTGTATTTTGTATAAATATTTCCATACGAATTTAATTACTTCTGTGTATATTTGTATATAGTTTTATACAAATTTACGTTATTTTGTGTGTATTTTATATATTTATATTTATACAAATACACATTCTTTCATTGGTATTTTGTTTATTTATTTTGATACGAATTTGCATTATTTTATGTGTATTTTGGATACATTGTCTTATACGTATTTACTTCATTTTATATATATTTTGTATATATTTTTTTATAGAAATCTACGTTATTTTATGTGTATTCTTATATATATTTTGAAAGAAATTTACATTGTTTTATATGTATTTTGCATATCTATTTCAATACAAATTTACCTTATTGTATGTGCATTTTGTATATTTATTGTAATACAAATTTAAATATTTTATGTGTATTTTGGTATATATATTTTTATCAAAAATGCGTTATTTAATGGGTATTTTGCATCTTTATTTTCATACAAATTTACATTGTTTTATTAATATTCTGTGTATTTATTTTGATACGATTTTACATTATTCTATTTGTGTTTTGTATATATTTTTTTATACATATTTACATTATTTTATGTGTATTTTATAAATTTAAAAAGAAATTTACGTTATTTTATGCGCATCTGTTAAAATATTTTGATACAAATTTACATTATTTTATGTATTTTGTATATATATTTCAATACAAACTTAGTTTATTTTATGTATATTTTGTATATCTATTTTCATTCGTATCAAAATAAATAAACAAAATAGCAATAAAATAATGTAAATTTGTATGAGAAAACATATACAAATACACATAAAATAACGCAAATTTAAAAAAAATATATGTACAAAAATGCAAATGCAAAAACACACATTAAATAATGTAAATGCGTACATAAAATAACCTAAATTTGTATAAAACTATATACAAAAATACACAAAAATAATTTAAATTTGTATGAAAAGAAATATACAAAATACACATAAAATTAGGTAAATTTGTATTGAAATACATATACAAAATACACATAAAATAATGTAAATTTGAATGAAAATATATAAACAAATACACTTAAAATAACGTAAATTTGTATAAAATATATATGCAAGATACACATTAAATAATGTAAATATGTATAAAAAATATATACAAAAAAGAAATAGAATAATGTAAAATCGTATCAAAATAAATACACAGAATATCAATAAAATAATGTAAATTTGTATGAAAAGAAAGATGCAAAATTCCCATAAAATAGCGCATTTTTTATAAAAATATATATACCAAAATACACATAAAATATTTAAATTTGTATTGAAATAAATATACAAAATGCATATACAGTAAGGTAAATTTGTATTGAAAGAGATATTCAAAAATACATATAAAACAATGTAAATTTGTTTCAAAATATATATACGAATACACATAAAATAACGTAGATTTCTATAGAAATATATATACAAAATACACATGAAATTATGTAAATACGTATAAAAATATATATACAAAATACATATTAAGTAATGTAAATTCGTGTCAAAATAAATAAACAAAATATCATGAAAAGAATGTGTATTTGTATGAAAATAAATAATAGATAATAAATTTGTATGAAATATATATGCAAGATACACATTAAATAATGTAAATATGTATAAAAAAATATATTAAAAAAACAAATAGAATAATATAAAATCGTATCAAAATAAATACACCGAATATTAATAAGATAATGTAAATTTGTATGAAAATAAAGATGGAAAATTCCCATCAAATAGCGCTTTTCTTATAAAAATATATATACCAAAATACACATAAAATATTTAAATTTGTATTGAAATAAATATACAAAATGCACATACAATAAGGTAAACTTGTATTGAAAGAGATATGCAAAAATACATATAAAACAATGGAAATTTGTTTCAACATATATATACGAATACACATAAAATAACGTAGATTTCTATAAAATATATATACAAAATACACATAAAATTAAGTAAATACGTATAAAAAAAATGTATACAAAATACATAAAATAATGTAAATTGAATCAAAATAAATAAACAAAAATAATATATATATATATATATATATATATATATATATATATATATATATATATATATATATATATATATATATATATATATATATATATATATATATATATATATATATATATATATATATATATAAATATACAAAATACACATACAAAATAAACATAAAATAAGGTAAATTTGTAATGATATATATGTACAAAATACACATAAAATAATGTAAATTTATATGAAAATATATATACAAATACACATAAAATACCATGAATTTGTATAAAAATATATATTCAAAATAAATATTAAATAATGTAAATGCGTATAAAAATATATACAAAGTACATATAAAATAATGTAAATTCGTATCAATATAAATCAACAAAACACCAATAAAATAATATATATTTGAATGAAAATAGATTTACAAAATACACATAACACAACTACAATTTGTATTAAAATATATACAAAAATACGTAGAAATAATTTGAGTTTGTATGAAAATAGATATACAAAATACGCATAAAACTAGGTAAATTTCTTTTGAAATATATATTCAAAATACTCATAAAATATTTAAAATTTCTGTCAAAATATATAAACAAATACACATAAAATAACGTAAATTTGTATGAAAATAATATACAAAATACACATAGAATAATGTCAAATCGTATCGATATGAATGAGCAGATTATCAATAAAATAGGAATATATATACAAAATACACATGAAATGATGTAAATACGTATAAAAATATATATACAAAATACACATTAAATAATGAAAATTCGCGTCAAAATAAATAAACAAAATATCAATAAAAGAATGTGTATTTGTATGAAAATAGATATACAAAATACACATTATATAACCTAAATTTGTATAAAACTATATACAAAAATACATAAAAATAATTTAAATTTGTATGAAAATAAATATACAAAATACACATAAAATTAGGTAAATTTGTATTTAAATACATATACAAAATACGCATAAAAAAGTAAATTTGAATAAAAATACATAAACAAATACACTTAAAATTGCGTAAATTTGTAAAAAAAAATATATACAAAACACAAATAGAATAATGAAAAATCGTATCTAAATAAATACAGAGAATATTAATAAAATAATGTAAATTTGTATGAAAATAAAGAAGCAAAATACCAATAAAATAACGCATTTTTTATAAAACTATATATACCAAAATACACATAAAAATATTAAATTTGTAATAAAATAAATATACAAAATACACATACAATAAGGTAAATTTGTATTGACATAGATATGCAAAATACATATCAAACATTGTAAATTTGTTTCAAAATATATATACGAATACACATAAAATAACGTATTTCTATAAAATATATACAAAATACATAAAATGAAGTAAATACGTATAAAAAATATATATAAAATACACATAAAATAATGTAAGTTCGTATCAAAATAAATAAAGAAAATAGCAATAAAATAATGTAAATTTGTATGAGAAAACATATACAAATACATATAAGATAACGCAAATTTCTATAAAAATATATGTATAAAAATAAAAATATATAAAAAAATACACTTTAAATAACGTAAATTTGTATAAAATATATATACAAAATACACATTAAATAATGCAAATATGTATGAAAAAAATATATACAAAACACAAGAAGATTAGTGTAAAATCGCATCAAAATTAATACACAGAATATTAATAAAATAATGTAAATTTAAATGAAAATAAAGATGCAAAATACCCATAAAATAATATATATTTTTTATATAATATATTTATATATATATATATATATATATATATATATATATATATATATATATATATATATATATATATATATATATATATATATATATATATATATATATATATATATATATATATATATATATATATATATATATATATATATACCAAAATACACATAAAATATTTAAATTTGTATTAAAATAAATATACAAAATGCACATTCATTAAGGTAAATTTGTATTGAAATAGATATGCAAAATACATATAAATCAATGTTAATTTGTTTCAAAATATATATACGAATAAACAAAATAATGTAGATTTCTATAAAAATATATATACAAAATACACATAAAATGAGGTAAATAAAATGTATACAAAATACACATATAAATTTGTATGAAAATATATATACAAATACGCATAAAATAATATGAATTTGTATAAAATTTGTTTCAAAATATATACGAATACACACAATAAAATAACGTAAATTTTTATGAAAATGTATATACAAAATACACATAAAATAATTTATATACGTAGAAAAATATATATACAAAATACAAATAAAATAATGTAAATTCATATCAAAATAAATAAACAAAATTCCAATAAAAGAATGTATATTTGTAGAAAAATATATAAACAAAATACAAATAAAATAAGTAAAATATGTATAAAATATATACAAAAATACACAAAAACAATTTAAATTTGTTTGAAAATATATATGCAAAATATACATAAAATTAGGCAAATTTGAGTTGAAATACATAAAAAAATTCACATAAAATAATGTAAATTTGTATGAAAATATATAAAGAAATTCACATAAAATAACGTAAATTTGGATAAAATATATATACAAAATAAACATTAAATAATGTAAATATGTATAAAAAAATATATACAAAATACCCATAGAATAATGTTAAATCGTATCAAAATAAATAAACAGAATATCAATAAAATAATGTAAATTTGTATGAAAATAAAGATGCAAAATACCCATATTATAACGCATATTTGCATAAAAATATATATACAAAAATACACATAAAATAATTTAATTTGTATTAAAATAAATATACAATATGCACATACAATAAAGTAAATTTGTATTGAAATAGATATGCAAAATACACATAAATAATGTCAATTTGTATCAAAAATATACATACGAATACACATAAAATAGAGTAAATTTCTATGAAAATATACATACACAATACATATAAAATGATGTAAATAAGTATAAAAATATATATATCAAATACACCTAAATAATGTAAACTCGGTTCAAAATAAATAAACAAAATTCCGATAAAAAACGTATATTTGTAGGAAAATAAATATACAAAATACACATAAAATAACGAAAATTTGTATAAAAATATACAAAAAAAAATAATATCAATTTGTATGAAAATAGATATACAAAATACACATATAATTAGTTAAATTTGTATTTAAATACATGTACAAAATACATATAAAATAATGTAAATTTGTATGAAATGAAAACAAATACACATAAAATAAGGTACATTTGTATAAAATATATATACAAAATACACATAGAATAATGTAAAATCGTATCAAAATAAGTACACAGAATATCAATAAAATAATTTAAATTTGTATGAAAATAAAGATGCAAAATATCCATAAAATAAAGCATATTTTTAAAAAAAATACATATACAAAAATACACATAGAATAATTAAATTTGTATTAAAATTAAAATACAAAATGCACATACAATAAGGTAAATTTGTATTGAAAAAAAATGAAAAATACACATAAAACAGTGTAAATTTGTTTCAAAATATATAAACGAATACACATAAAATAACGTAGAATTCTATAGGAATATATATACAAAATACACATGAAATGATGTAAATACGTATAAAAATATATATACAAAATACATATTAAATAATGAAAACTCGCGTCAAAATAAATAAACAAAATATCAATAAAAGAATGTGTATTTGTATGAAAATAGATATACAAAATACACATAAGATAACCTAAATTTGTATAAAACTATATACAAAAATACATAAAAATAATTTAAATTTGTATGAAAATAAATATACAAAATACACATAAATTATGAATTTGTATTTAAATATATAGAAAATACATAAAAATAATGTAAATTTGAATGAAAATACATAAACAAATACACTTAAAATAACGTAAATTTGTATAAAAAAATATATACAAAACACAAATAGAATAATGTAAAATCGTATCAAAATAAATACACAGAATATTAATAAAATAATGTAAATTTGTATGAAAATAAAGAAGCAAAATATACATACGAAATACATATAAAATGATGTAAATAGTATAAAAATATATATACCAAATACACCTAAAATAATGTAATGTAATGTATTTAAATACAAATTTAACTAATTATATGTGTATTTTGTATATCTATTTTCATACAAATTGAAATTATTGTTGTTGTTTTTTTTATATATATATTTTAAACAAATTTTCTATATTTTATGTGTATTTTCTATATTTATTTTCCTACACATATACGTTCTTTTATCGGAATTTTGTTTATTTATTTTGATACGAATTTACATTATTTTAGGTGTATTTGGTATATATATTTTTATACTTTTTTACATCATTTTATATGTATTTTGTATGTATATTTTCATAGAAATTTACTCTATTCTATGTGTATTCATATATATATTTTGATACAAATTTACATTATTTATGTGTATTTTGCATATCTATATCAATACAAATTTACTTTATTGTATGTGCATTTTGAATATTTATTTTAATACAAATTAAATTATTTTATGTGTATTTTTGTATATATATTTTTATGCAAATATGCGTTATTATATGGGTATTTTGTCGTCTTTATTTTCATACAAATTTACATTATTTTATTGATATTCTGTTTATTTATTTTGATACGATTTAACATTATTTTATGTGTATTTTGTATATATTTTTTATACATATTTACATTATTTAATGTTTATTTTGTATATATATTTTATCCAAATTTACGTTATTTTATGTGTATTTGTTTATATATTTTCATACAAATTTACATTATTTTATGTGTATTTTGTATATGTATTTCAATACAAATTTGCCTAATTTTATGTTTATTTTGCATATATACTTTCAAACAAATTTAAATTATTTTTTGAGTATTATTGTATATATTTTTATAAAAAAAAATTTATATATATATTTTGTATATATATTTTCCTAGAAATATACATTCTTTTATTGGAATTTTGTTTATTTATTTTGATACGAGTTTACATTATTTTATGTGTATTTTGTATATTATTATATTATTATTATATGAATTTCAATACAAATTTACCTAATTTTATATGTATTTTGAATGTTTATTTCCATACAAATTTAAATTATTTTTGTGTATTTTTTATATATATTTTTATAGAAATTTACGTTTTTTTATGTGTATTCGTATATATATTTTGAAATAAATTTACATTGTTTTATGTGTGTTTTGCATATCTATTTCAATACAAATTTACCATATTGTACGTGCATTTTGTATATTTATTTTAATACAAATTTAATTATTTGATGTGTTTTTTATACATATTTTTATAAAAATATGCTTTTTTATGGGTATTTTGCATCTTTATTTTCATACAAATTTACATTATTTTATTGATATTCTGTGTATTTATTTTGATACGATTTTACATTATTCATAATATTTATACAAATACACATATAATAACGTAAATTTGTATGAAAATATATAAACAAAATACACATTAAATAATGTAAATACGTATAAAAAATATGTACAAAATACACATAATCATATAATTCGTATCAAAATAAATAAACAAAATACCAATAAAATAATATAAATTTGTATGAGTAAACGTGTATGTTGCATATTTTTTCAATACAAATTTACCTAATTATATACGCATTTTGTATATTAATTTTAATACAAATTTAATTATTCGATGTGTATTTTTGTATCAGTATTTTTATAAACATATGCTTTATTTTATGGGTATTTTGCATCTTTATTTTCATACAAATTTACATTATTTTATTGATACTCTGCTCATTCATTTTGATACGAATTGACATTATTCTATGTGTATTTTGTATATATTTTTCAGGGGAAAATGTGTAAAATATAATAAATACAAAAAACACATAGAACAATGTAAAATCGTATCAAAATAAATGCAATATATATATAAAACAAAGTAAATTTGTTTCAAAATATTTATACGAATACACATAAAATAACGTAGATTTCTATAAAAATATATATACAAAATACACATAAAATGAAGTAAATACGTATAAGAAAATGGAAAACACAAATAGAATAATGTAAAATAGTATCAAAATAAATTAACAAAATACCAATAAAAGAATGTGTATTTGTATAAATATAAATATACAAAATACACATAAAATTACTTAAATTTGTATGAAACTATATAAAAAATACACAAAAGTAATTGAATTTGTATGAAAATACATATACAAAATGCACATAAAACAAGCTAAATTTGAATTGAAATATATATACAAAAATACACAAAATAATGTACATTTGCGTCAAAATATTTATACAAATAAACATATAATAACGTAAATTTTTATAAAAATATATAAAGAAAATACTCATTAATAATGTAAATACGTATAAAAAATGTACAAAATACACATATAATCATGTAATTCGTATCAAAATAAATAAACAAAAATATCAATAAAATAATGTAAATAATTTAATGAATAAAACAATATACAAAATAAACATAAAATAACGTAAATTTCTATAAAATATATGTGCAAAATGCACATAAAATAATTTAAATTTGTATGAAAATATATATAGAAATACACATAAATAACATGAATTGGTATAAAATTTGTATAAAATTATATACGAATACACACAATAAAATAACGTAAATTTGTATGAAAATATATATACAAAAATACATAAAATAATTTAAATTTGTAGAAAATATATATACAAAATACACATAAAATAATGTAAATTTGTAAAATATATATACAAAATTAATAAAATAATGTAAATTTGAATGAAAATATATATACAAAATACATAAATAACTAAAATTTGTATAAAATATATACAAAACACACAAAATAATGTAAAATTTGTATGAAAATAGATATGCAAAATACACATAAAGTTAGCAAATTTGTATTGAAATACATATACAAAGCTCACATAAAATAATGTAAATTTGTATGAAAATATATAAACAATACACATAAAATAACGTAAATTTGGATAAAATATATATACAAAATATACATTAAATATTTTTAATATGTATAAAAATATATTACATTATATATATTTTTATTGAAATTTGCGTTATTGATGTGTATTTTGTATATGTTTTCTCAATCAAATTTACATTATTTTATTGGTATTTTGTCTATTTATTTTGATACGAATTACATGATTATTTGTGTATTTTGAACATATTTTTTTATACGTATTTACATTATTTAATGTGTATTTTGTTTATATATTTTATACAAATTTACGTTATTATATGTGTATTTGATAAATTTTTTGATACAAATTTACATTATTTTATGTATTTTGTATATATATTTCAATTCAAATTTAGCTTATTTTATGTGTATTTTGTATATCTATTTTAATACAAATTTAATTACTTTCATGTATTTTTGTATATAGTTTTATATAAATTTACGTTATTTTATGTGTATTTTGTATATTTATATTTATACAAACACACATTCTTTTATTAGTATTTTGTTTATTTATTTTGATACGAGTTTACATTATTTTATGTGTATTTTGTATACATTTTTTTATACGTATTTACTTAATTATATGTGTATTTTGTATATATATTTTTATAGAAATCTACGTTATTTTATGTGTACTTTATATATTTTGAAACAAATTTACATTGTTTTATATGTATTTTGCGTATCTATTTCAATACAAATTTACCTTATTGTATGTGCATTTTGTATACTTATTTTAATACAAAATCAAATATTTTATGTGTTTTCGTATATATATTTTTTATAAAAAATGCGTTATTTTATGGGTATTTTGCATCTTAATTTTCATACAAATTTACATTATTTTATTAATATTTTGTGTATTTATTTTGATACGATTTTACATTATTCTATTTGTGTTTTGTATCTATTTTTTTTATACATATTTACATTATTTAATGTGTATTTGTATATATATTTGATACAAATTTACGTTATTTTAAGTGTATATGTTTATATATTTTCATTCAAATTTACATTATTTTATGTGTATTTTGTATATGTATTTCAAAACAAAATTACCTAATTTTATGTGTTTTTTGTATATTTATTTTCATACAAGTTTAAATTATTTTTGTGTATTTTTGTATATAGTTTTATACAAATTTAGGTTATTTTATTTGTATTTTGTATATCTATTTTCATACAAATACACATTCTTTTCATGATATTTTGTTTATTTATTTTGACACGAATTTACATTATTTAATGTGTATTTTGTATATATATTTTTATACGTATTTACATCATTTCATGTGTATTTTGTATATATATTTCTATAGAAATCTACGTTATTTTATGTGTATTCGTATATATATTTTGAAACAAATTTACATTGTTTTATGTGTATTTTGCATATTTTTTCAATACAAATTTACCTTATTGTATGTGCATTTTGTATATTAATTTTAATACAAATTTGATTATTCTGTTTATTTTTGTATATGTATTTTTATAAAAATATGCTTTATTTTATGGGTATTTTGCATCTTTATTTTCATACAAATTTACATTATTTTATTGATATTCTGTGTATTTATTTTGATATGATTTTACATTATTCTATGTGTATTTTGTATATATATTTTATATAAAATATACGTTATTTTATGTGTATTTGTTTTCATTTCATACAAATTTACATTATTTTATGTGTTTTTTGTACATGTATTTAAATACAAATTTAACTAGTTATATGTGTATTTTGTATATCTATTTTTTATGTATATTTTCATAGAAATTTACTCTATTTTATGAGTATTCGTATATATATTTTCATACAAATTTATTTGCATATCTATTTCAATACAAATTTACTTTATTGTACGTGCATTTTGTATATTTATTTTAATACAAATTTAATTATTTTATATGTATTTTTGTATATATATTTTTATGCAAATATGCGTTATTATATGGATATTTTGCATCTTTATTTTCATACAAATTTACATTATTTTATTGATATTCTGTTTATTTATTTTGATACGATTTAACATTATTCTATGTGTATTTTGTATATATTTTTTATACATATTTACATTATTTAATGTTTATTTTGTATATATATTTTATCCAAATTTACATTATTTTATGTGTATTTGTTTATATATTTTCATACAAATTTACATTATTTTATGTGTATTTTGTATATATATTTTTCTACGTATTTAAATTATTTTATGTGTATTTTGTATATACATTTTCATAAAAATTTACGTTATTTTATTGTGTGTATTCGTATATATTTTGATACAAATTTTATACAAATTCTTGTTATTTAATGTGTATTTGTATATATATTTTCATACAAATTTATATTATTTTATGTGTATTTTTACATATATTTCATTACAAATTTACCTTATTTTATGTTTATTTTGTATATTTATTTCATTCAATTTTAAATTATTTTATGTGTATATTTGTATTTGTATTTAGGTTATTTTATGTGTATTTTCTATATATATTTTCATCCAAAATTACATTATTTTATTGGTATTTTTTTAATTTAATTCGATACGAATTTAGATTATTTCATAGGTATTTTGTATACATATTTTTATACTCATTTACATTATCTAATCTGTGTTTTGTATATATATTTTTATGCAAATTTATTTGATGTGCATTTTTGTACATATATTTTAATAGAAATTTGCGTTATTTTATGTGTTTTTTGTATATGTTTTCTCATACAAATTTATATTATTTCATTGGTATTTTGTTTATTTATTTTGATACGAATTACATGATTATATGTGTATTTTGTACATATTTTTTATACGTATTTACATTATTTAATGTGTATTTTGTTTATATATTTTTATACAAATATATTTGTATAATATTTGTATAAATATTTTGATACAAATTTACTTTATTTTATGTATTTTGTATATATATTTCAATTCAAATTTAGCTTATTTTGTGTGTATTTTGTATATCTATTTTCATACAAATTTAATTACTTCTGTGTATTTTTGTATATAGTTTTATATAAATTTACGTTATTTTATGTGTATTTTGTATATTTATATTAATACAAATACACTTTTTTTTATTGGTATATTGTTTATTTATTTTGATACGAATTTACATTAACTTATGTGTATTTTGTATATATTTTTTATACGTATTTACCTCATTTTATGTGTATTTTGTATATATATTTTTATAGAAATCTACGTTATTTTATGTGTATTCGTATATATATATTTTGAAACAAATTTACATTGTTTTATATGTATTTTGCATATCTATTTCAATACAAATTTACTTTATTGTATGTGTATTTTGTATATTTATATTAATATAAATTAAAAAAATTGTGTATATTTGTATATATATTTAAAAAAAAGGCGTTTTTTATTGGGTATTTTGCTTCTTTATTTTCATACAAATTTACATTATTTTATTAATATTCTGTGTATATATTTTGATACGATTTTACATTATTCTATTTGTGTTTTGTATATATTTTTTTATACATATTTACATTATTTAATTTGTATTTTGTATATATTATATACAAATTTACGTTATTTTAAGTGTATTTGTTTATATATTTTCTTTAAATTTACATTATTTTATGTGTATTTTGTATATGTATTTCAATACAAATTTAGCTAGTTTTATGTGTATTTTGTATATTTATTTTCATACAAATTTAAATTATTTTTGTGTATTTTTGTATATAGTTTTATATAATTTTAGGTTATTTTATGTGTATTTTGTATAGCTATTTTCATACAAATACACATTCTTTTATTGATATTTTGTTTATTTATTTTGACGCGAATTTACATTATTTAATGTGTATTTTGTATATATATTTTTATACGTATTTACATCATTTCATGTGTATTTTATATATATATTTCTATAGAAATCTACGTTATTTTATGTGTATTCGTATATATTTTGAAACAAATTTACACTGTTTTATGTGTATTTTGCATATTTTTTCAATACAAATTTACCTTATTGTATCTGCATTTTGTATATTAATTTTAATACAAATTTAATTATTCTATGTGTATTTTTGTATTTGTATTTTTAAAAAAATATGGTTAATTTTATGGTTATTTTGCATCTTTATTTTCATACAAATTTATATTATTTTATTGATATTCTGTGTATATATTTTGATGCGATTTTACATTATTCTATGTGTATTTTGTTTATATATTTTATACAAATGTACGTTATTTTATGTGTATTTGTGTTCATTTCATACAAATTTACATTATTTTATGTGTATTTTGTACATGTATTTAAATACAAATTTAACTAATTATATGTGTATTTTGTATATCTATTTTCATACAAATTGAAATTATTATTGTGATTTTTTTTTGTATATATTTTTATACAAATTTTCGGTATTTTATGTGTATTTTCTATATTTATTTTCCTACACATATACGTTCTTTCATCGGAATTTTGTTTATTTATTTTGATACGAATTTACATTATTTTAGGTGTATTTGGTATATATATTTTTATACTTTTTTACATCATTTTATATGTATTTTGTATGTATATTTTCATAGAAATTTACTCTATTTTATGTGTATTCGTATATATATTTTGATACAAATTTACATTATTTATGTGTATTTTGCATATCTATTTCAATACAAATTTACTTTATTGTATGTGCATTTTGAATATTTATTTTAATACAAATTAAACTATTTTGTGTATTTGTGTATTTTTGTATATATATTTTTATGCAAATATGCGTTATTATATGGGTATTTTGCGTCTTTATTTTCATACAAATTTACATTATTTTATTGATATTCTGTTTTTTTTATTTTGATACGATTTAACATTATTCTATGTGTATTTTGTATATATTTTTTTATACATATTTACATTATTTAATGTTTATTTTGTATATATATTTTGTCCAAATTTACGTTATTTTATGTGTATTTGTTTATATATTTTTATACAAATTTACATTATTTTATGTGTATTTTGTATATGTATTTCAATACAAATTTGCCTAATTTTATTTGTATTTTGCATATATATTTTCAAACAAATTTAAATTATTTTTTGTGTATTTTTGTATATATTTTTATACAAATTTTAGTTATTTTATTTGTATTTTGTATATATATTTTCCTACAAATATACATTCTTTTATTGGAATTTTGTTTATTTATTTTTATACGAATTTACATTATTTTATGTGTATTTTGTATATATATTTTTCTACGTATTTAAATTACTTTATGTGTATTTTGTATATACATTTTCATTAAAATTTACGTTATTTTATTGTGTGTTCGTATATATTTTGATACAAATTTTATACAAATTCATGTTATTTTATGTGTATTTGTATATATATTTTCATACAAATTTATATTATTTAATGTGTATTTTTACATATATTTCATTACAAATTTACCTTATTTTATGTTTATTTTGTATATTTATTTCATTCAATTTTAAATTATTTTATGTGTATATTTGTATTTGTATTTATGTTATTTTATGTGTATTTTCTATAAATATTTTCATCCAAAATTACATTATTTTATTGGTATTTTCTTAATTTAATTCGATGCGAATCTGGATTATTTCATAGGTATTTTGTATACATATGTTTATACTCATTTACATTATGTAATGTGTGTTTTGTATATATTTTTTAATGCAAATTTATTTTATGTGCATTTTTGTACATATATTTTTATAGAAATTTGCGTTATTTTATGTGTATTTTGTATATGTTTTCTCATAAAAATTTACATTATTTTATTGGTATTTTGTTTATTTATTTTGATACGAATTACATGATTATATGTGTATTTTGTACATATTTTTTATACGTATTTACATTATTTAATGTGTATTTTGTTTATATATTTTTATATAAAATTTACGTAATGATATGTGTATTTGTAAAAATATTTTGATACAAATTTACTTTATTTTATGTATTTGTTACATATATTTCAATTGAAATTGAGCTTATTTTGTGTGTATTTTGTATATCTATTTTCATACGAATTTAATTACTTCTGTGTATTTTTGTATATAGTTTTATACAAATTTACGTTATTTTATGTGTATTTTGTATATTTATATTTATACAAATACACATTCTTTTATTGGTATTTTTTTATTTATTTTGATACGAATTTACATTATTTTATGTGTATTTTGTATACATTTTCTTATACGTATTTACTTCATTTTATGTGTATTTTGTATATATTTTTATAGAAATCTACGTTATTTTATGTGTATTCTTATATATATTTTGAAACAAATTTACATTGTTTTATATGTATTTTGCATATCTATTTCAATACAAATTTACCTTATTGTATGTGCATTTTGTATATTTATTGTAATACAAATTTAAATATTTTATGTGTATTTTGGTATATATATTTTTTTATAAAAATGCGTTATATAAAATGTATTTTGCATCTTTATTTTCATACAAATTTACATTGTTTTATTAATATTCTGTGTATTTATTTTGATACGATTTTACCTTATTCTATTTGTGTTTTGTATATATTTTTTTATACATATTTACATTATTTAATGTGTATTTTGTATATTTTAAAACAAATTTACGTTATTTTATGCGCATCTGTTAAAATATTTTGATACAAATTTACATTATTTTATGTATTTTGTATATATATTTCAATACAAATTTAGTTTATTTTATGTTTATTTTGTATATCTATTTTCATACAAATTTAAATTACTTTTGTGTATTTTTGTATATAGTTTTATACAAATTTACGTTATTTTATGTTTATTTTGTATATTTATTTTCATACAAATTCACATTCTTCTATTGGTATTTTGTTTATTTATTTTGGTACGAATTTACATTATTTTATGTGTATTTTGTATATATTTTTATACGTATTTATATCATTTTATGTGTATTTTTTATTTGTATTTTTATAGAAATTTACGTTTTTTTATGTGTATTCGTATATATATTTTGAAACAAATTTACATTGTTTGATGTATGTTTTTTTCATATCTATTTCAATACAAATTTATCATATTGTATGTGCATTTTGTATATTTATTTTAATACAAATTTAATTATTTGATGTGTATTTTTGTATATATGTTTTTATAAAAATATGTTTTTTTTTAATGGGTATTTTGCATCTTTATTTTCATACAAATTTACATTATTTGATTGATATTCTGTGTATTTATTTTGATACGATTTTACATTGTTCTATGTGTATTTTGTATATATTTTATTTTACATATTTACATTATTTAATGTGCATTTTCTATATATATTTTATACAAACATACGTTACTTTATGTCTATTTGTTTATATATTTTCATACAAATTTACATTATTTTATGTGTATTTTGTATATGTATTTCAATACAAATTTACCTAATTTTATGTGGATTTTGTATATCTATTTTCATACAATTTGAAATTATTTTTGTGTTTTTTTGTATGTATTTTAATACAAATTTTAGGTTTTTTATATATTATTTTGTATATTGATTTTCCTACATATATACATTCTTTTATTGAAATTTAGTTTATTGAATTTGATACGAATTTACCTTATTTTAGGTGTATTTTGTATATATATTTTATACGTATTTACATCATTTTATGTGTATTTTGCATATCTATTTCAATACAAATTTACCTTATTGTATGTGCATTTTGTATATTTATTTTAATACAAATTTACTTATTTCATGTGTATTTTTGTATATATATTTTTATACAAATATGCGTTATTTTATGGGTATTTTGCATCTTTATTTTCATAGAAATTTACATTATTTTATTGATATTCTGTTCATTTATTTTGATACGATTTTACATTATTCTATGTGTATTTTGTATATATTTTTTTATACATTTTTCCTTAATTTAATGTGTATTTTGTATATATATTTTATACAAATTTACGTTACGTTACGTTACGTGTATTTGTTGATATATGTTGACACAAATTTACAATATCTTATGGGTATTTTGTATATATATTTCAAAAGAAATTTACCTAGTTTTATGTGTATTTTGTATATCTATTTTCATACAAATTGAAATTATTTCTGGGTATTTTTTATATATTTTTATACAAATTTTACTTATGTTATGTTTATTTTGTAAATTTATTTTCATTCAAATATATATTATTTTATTGGTATTTTGTTGATTTATTTTGATAAGAATTTACATTATTTTATATGTACTTTGTATATATATTTTTATACATTATTTAATGTTTATTTTGAATATATATTTTTATACTAATTCATGTTATTTTATGTGTATTTGTATATATATTTTCATAAAAATTTATATTATTTTATGTGTATTTTGTACATATATTTCATTACAAATTTACCTTATTTATGTTTATTTTGTATATTTATTTCATTCAATTTTAAATTATTTTATGTGTATATTTGTATTTGTATTTAGGTTATTTTATGTGTATTTTCTATATATATTTTCATCCAAAATTCCATTATTTTTTTGGTATTTTGCTAATTTGATTCGATACGAATTTAGATTATTTAATTGGTATTTTGTATACATATTTTTATACGCATGTACATTATTTAATGTGTGTTTTGTATATATATTTTTATGCAAATTTACTTTATTTTATGTGCATTTTTGTACATATATTTTTATAGAAATTTGCGTTATTTTATGTGTATTTTGTATATGTTTTCTCATACAAATTTACATTATTTTATTGGTATTTTGTTTATTTATTTTGATACGAATTACATTATTATATGTGTATTTTGTACAAATTTCTTATACGTATTTACATTATTTAATGAGTATTTTGTTTATATATTTTTATACAAATCCACTTTATTATATGTGTATTTTTATAAATATTTTGATACAAATTTACATTATTTTATGTACTTTGTATATATATTTCAATTCAAATTTAGCTTATTTTATGTGTATTTTGTATATCCATTTTCATACAAATTTAGTTACTTTTGTGTATTTTTGTGTATAGTTTTATACAAATTTACGTTATTTAATGTGTATTTTGTATTTTTATATTTATACAAATACACATTCTTGTATTGGTATTTTGTTTATTTATTTTGATACGAATTTACATTATTTTATGTGTATTTTGTATACATTTTTTTATACGTATTTACTTAATTTTATGTGTATTTTGTATATATATTTTTATAGAAATCTACCTTATTTTATGTGTATTCGTATATATATTTTGAAACAAATTTACATTGTTTATATGTATTTTGCATATCTATTTAAATACAGATTTACCTTATTGTATGTGCATTTTGTAAATTTATTTTAATACAAATTCAATTATTTTATGTGTATTTTGGTATGTATATTTTTATAAAAAATGCGTATTTTATGGGTATTTTGCATCTTAATTTTCATACAAATTTACATTATTTTATTAACATTCTGTGTATTTATTTTGATACGATTTTACATTATTCTATTTGTGTTTTGTATATATTTTTTTATATATATTTACATTATTTAATGTGTATTTTGTATATATATTTTATACAATTTTACGTTATTTTAAGTGTATTTGTTTATATATTTTCATTCAAATTTACATTATTTTAAGTGTATTTTGTATATGTATTTAAATACAAATTTACCTAATTTTATGTGTATTTTGTATATTTATTTTCATACAAATTTAAATTATTTTTGTGTATTTTTGTATATAGTTTTATACAAATTTATGTTATTTCATGTGTATTTTGTATATCTATTTTCATATAAATACACATTCTTGTATTGATATTTTGTTTATTTATTTTGACGCGAATTTACATTATTTAATTGTGTATATGTATTTTTATAAAAATATGCTTTATTTCATGGGTATTTTGCATCTTTATTTTCATACAAATTTACATTATTTTATTGATATTCTGCTCATTCATTTTGATACGATTTGACTTTATTCTATGTGTATTTTGTATATTATTTTCATACAAATTTACATTATTTTATGTGTATTTGTTTATATATTTTGACACAAATTTACAATATTTTATGGGTATTTTGTATATATATTTCAAAAGAAATTTACCTAGTTTTACGCGTATCTTGTATATCTATTTTCATACAAATTCAAATTATTTCTATGTATTTTTGTATATATTTTAATACAAATTTTAGTTATGTGTATTTTGTAAATTTCTTTTCATTCAAATATATATTATTTTATTGGTATTTTGTTGATTTATTTTGATACGAATTTACATTATTTTATATGTACTTTGTATATATATTTTTATACGCATTTACATTATTTAATATTTATTTTGAATATATATTTTTATACAAATTCATGGTATTTTATGTGTATTTGTATATATATTTTCATATAAATTTACATTATTTTATGCGTATTTTGTACACATATTTCATTACAAATTTATCTTATTTTATGTTTATTTTGTATATTTATTTCATTTAATATTAAATTATTTTATGTGTATATTTGTATTTGTATTTAGGTTATTTTATGTGTATTTTCTATATATATTTCCATCCAAAAATTACATTATTTTATTGGTATTTTGTTAATTTAATTCGACAAGAATTTAGATTATTTCATAGGTATTTTGTATACATATTTTTATACGCATTTACATTATTTAATGTGTCTTTTGTATATATAATTTTATGCAAATTTACTTTATTTTATGTGCATTTTTGTACATATATTTTTATAGAAATTTCCGTTCTTTTATGTGTATTTTGTATATGTTTTCTCATACAAATTTACATTATTTTATTGGTATTTTGTTTATTTATTTTGATACGAATTACATTATTATATGTGTATTTTGTAAATATCTTTTATACGTATTTACATTATTTAATGTGTATTTTGTTTATATATTTTTATACAAATTTACGTTATTATATGTGTATTTGTATAAATAGTTTGATACAAATTTACATTATTTTATGTATTTTGTATATATATTTCAATTCAAATTTAGCTTATTTTAAGTGTATTTTTGTATAATGTTTTATACAAATTTACGTTATTTTATGTGTATTTTGTATATTTTTATTTATACAAATACTCATTCTTTTATTGGTATTTTGTTTATCTATTTTGATACCAATTTACATTATTTTATTTGTATTTTGTATACATTTTTTTATACTTATTTACTTCATTTTATGTGTATTTTGTATATATATTTTTATAGAAATCTACGTTATTTTGTGTATTCGTATATATATTTTGAAACAAATTTACATTGTTTTATATGTATTTTGCATATCTATTTCAATACAAATTTACCTTAATGAATGTGCATTTTGTATATTTATTTTAATGCAAATTTAAATATTTTATGTGTATTTTGGTATATATATATTTTATAAAAAATGCGTTATTTTATGGGTATTTTGCATCTTTGTATATTCGTATATATATTTTGATACAAATTTACATTATTTATGTGTATTTTGCATATCTATTTCAATACAAATGTACTTTATTGTATGTGCATTTTGTATATTTATTTTAATACAAATTAAATTATTTTATGTGTATTTTTGTATATATATTTTTATGCAAATATGCGTTATTATATGGGTATTTTGCATCTTTATTTTCATACAAATTTACATTATTTTATTGATATTCTGTTTATTTATTTTGATACGATTTAACATTATTCAATATGTATTTTGTATATATTTTTTTATACATATTTACATTATTTAATGTTTATTTTGTATATATATTTGATCCAAATTTACGTTATTTTATGTGTATTTGTTTATATATTTTTATACAAATTTACATTATTTTATGTGTATTTTGTATATGTATTTCAATACAAATTTGCCTAATTTTATGTGTATTTTGTATATATTTACAAATAAATTTAAATTATTTTTGTATTTTGTATATATTTTTATACAAATTTTAGTTATTTTATTTGTATTTTGTATATATATATATATATATATACATATATATATATATATATATATATATATATATATGTATATATATATATATATATATATATATATATATATATATATATATATATATATATATATATATACATATATATATAGATTATTTCATAGGTATTTTGTAAACATATTTTTATACGCATGTACATTATTTAATGTGTGTTATGTATATATATTTTTATGCAAATTTACTTTATTTAATGTGCATTTTTGTACATATATTTTTATAGAAAGTTGCGTTATTTTGTGAATTTTGTATATGTTTTCTCATACAAATTTACATTATTTTATTGGTATTTTGTTTATTTATTTTGATACGAATTACATTATTATATGTGTATTTTGTAAAAAAAATTTATACGTATTTACATTATTTAATGAGTATTTTGTTTATATATTTTTATACAAATTCACTTTATTATATGTGTATTTTTAAAATATTTTGATACAAATTTACATTATTTTATATACTTTGTATATATATTTGAATTAAAATTTTGCTTATTTTATGCGTATTTTGTATATCTATTCTCATACAAATTTAATTACTTTTGTGTATTTTTGTGTATAGTTTTAAACAAATTTACGTTAATTATTGTGTATTTTGTATATTTATATTTATACAAATACACATTCTTTTATTGGTATTTTGTTTATTTATTTTGATACGAATTTACATTATTTTATGTGTATTTTGTATACATTTTTTTATACGTATTTACTTAATTTTATGTGTATTTTGTATATATATTTTTATAGAAATCTACCTTATTTCATGTGTATTCGTATATATATTTTGAAACAAATTTACATTGTTTATATGTATTTTGCATATCTATTTTTGTGTATTCTGTATTTTTTTTATACATATTTACATTATTTAATGTTTATTTTGTATATATATTTTATCCAAATTTACGTTATTTTATGTGTATTTGTTTATATATTTTCAAACAAACTTACTTTATTTTATGTGTATTTTGTATATGTATTTCAATACAAATTTTCCTAATTTTATGTGTATTTTGCATATCTATTTTCAAACAAATTTAATTTATTTTTGTGTATTTTTGTATATATTTTCATACAAATTTTAGTTCTTTTTTTTGTATTTTATATATATATTTTCCTACAAATATACATTCTTTTATTGGAATTTTGTTCATTTATTATGATGCGAATTTACATTATTTTATGTGTATTTTGTATATATAATGTTCTACGTATTTAAATTATTTTAACTGTATTTTGTATATACATTTTCATAAAAATTTACGTTATTTTATTGTGTGTATTCGTATATATTTTGATACTAATTTTATACAAATTCATGTTATTTTATGTGTATTTGTATATATATTTTCATACAAATTTATATTATTTTATGTGTATTTTTACATTCATTTCATTATTAATTTACCTTTTTTTATGTTTATTTTGTATATTTATTTCATTAAATTTTAAATTATTTTATGTGTATATTTGTAATTGTATTTAGGTTATTTTATATTTATTTTCTATATATATTTTCATTCAAAATTACAATATTTTATTGGTATTTTCTTAATTTAATTCGATACGAATTTAGATTATTTCATAGGTATTTTGTATACATATTTTTATACTCATTTACATTATCTAATGTGTGTTTTGTATATATATTTTTATGCAAATTTATTTTATGTGCATTTCTGTACATATATTTTTATAGAATATTACGTTATTTTATGTGTATTTTGTATATGTTTTCTCATACAAATTTACATTATTTTATTGGTATTTTGTTTATTTATTTTCATACGAATAACATTATTATATGTGTATTTTGTATATATTTTTTATACGTATTTACATTATTTAATGTGTATTTTGTTTATATATTTTTATACATATTTACGTTATTATATGTGTATTTGTATAAATATTTTGATACAAATTTGCTTTATTTTATGTATTTTGTATATATATTTCAATTCATATTTAGCTTATTTTGTGTGTATTTTATATATCTATTTCCATACAAATTTAATTACTTCTGTGTATTTTTGTATATAGTATTATATAAATTTACGTTATTTTATTCGTATTTTTTATATTTATATTTATACAAATACACATTCTTTTATTGGTATTTTGTTTATTTATTTTGATACGAATTTACATTATTTTATGTGTATTTTGTATACATTTTTTATACGTATTTACTTCATTTTATGTGTATTTTGTATATATATTTTCATAAAAATCTACGTTATTTTATGTGTATTCGTATATATATTTTGAAACAAATTTACATTGTTTTATATGTATTTTGCATATCTATTTCAATACAAATTTAAATTAGTGTATGTGTATTTTGTATTTTTATTTTAATACAAATTTAAATTTTCTATGTGTATTTTGGTATATCTATTTTTTTTTAAATTATTTATTTTCATTCAAATTTACATTATTTTATTAATATTCTGTGTATTTATTTTGATACGATTTTACATTATTCTATTTGTGTTTTGTATATATTTTTTTATACATATTTATATATATATATTTATATATATATATATATATATATATATATATATATATATATATAGATATATATATATAAATATATATATATATATATATATATATATATATACATATATATATATATATATATATATATATATATATATATATATATATGTATATATATATATATATATATATATATATATATATATATATATATATATATATATATATATATATATATATATATATTTTATACAAATTTACGTTATTTTAAGTGTATTTGTTTATGTATTTTCATTCAAATTTACATTATTATATGTGTATTTTGTATACGTATTTCAACACAAATTTACCTAATTTTATGTGTATTTTGTATATTTATTTTCATACAAGTTTAAATTATTTTTGTGTATTTTTGTATATATTTTTATACAAATTTAGGTTATTTTATGTGTATTTTGTATATCTATTTTCATACAAATACACATTCTTTTATTGATAGTTTGTTTATTTATTTTGACGCGAATTTACATTATTTAATGTGTATTTTGTATATATATTTTTATACGTATTTACATCATTTCATGTGTATTTTGTATATATATTTCTATAGAAATCTACGTTATTTTATGTGTATTCTTATATAGATTTTGAAACAAATTTACACTTTTATGTGTATTTTGCATATTTTTCAATACAAATTTACCTTATTGTATTTGCATTTTGTATATTAATTTTAATACAAATTTAATTATTCTATGTGTATTTTTGTATATGTATTTTTATAAAAATATGCTTTATTTCATGGGTATTTTGCATCTTTATTTTCATACAAATTTACATTATTTTATTGATAATCTGCTCATTCATATCGATACGATTTGTCATTATTCTATGTGTATTTTGTATATTATTTTCATACAAATTTACGTTATTTTATGTGTATTTGTTTATATATTTTGACACAAATTTACAATATTTTATGGGTATTTTGTATATATATTTCAAAAGAAATTTACCTAGTTTTATGCGTATTTTGTATATCTATTTTCATACAAACTCAAATTATTTCTATGTATTTTTGTATATATTTTAATACAAATTTTAGTTATGTTATGTGTATTTTGTAAATCTATTTTCATTCAAATATATATTATTTTATTGGTGTTTTGTTGATTTATATTGATACGAATTTACATTTTTTTATATGTACTTTGTATATATATTTTTATATGCATTTATATTATTTAATATTTATTTTAAATATATATTTTTATACAATTTAATGGTATTTTATGTGTATTTGTATATATATTTTCATATAAATTTACATTATTTTATGTGTATTTTGTACATATATATCATTACAAATTTACCTTATTTTATGTTTATTTTGTATGTGTATTTTGTATATTTATATTTATACAAATACACATTCTTTTATTGGTATTTTGTTTATTTATTTTGATTCGAATTTACATTATTTTATGTGTATTTTGTATACATTTTTTTATACGTATTTACTTAATTTTATGTGTATTTTGTATATATATTTTTATAGAAATCTACGTTATTTTATGTGTATTCGTATATATATTTTGAAATAAATTTACATTGTTTTATATGTATTTTTGCATATCTCTTTCAATACAAGTTTACCTTATTGTATGTGCATTTTGTATATTTATTTCAATACAAATTTAAATATTTTATGTGTATTTTGGTATATATATTTTTATAAGAAATGCGCTATTTGATGGGAATTTTGCATCTTTATTTTCATACAAATTTACATTATTTTATTAATATTCGGTGTATTTATTTTGATACGATTTTACATTATTCTATTTGTTTTTTGTATATATTTTTTTATACATATTTACATTATTTAATGTGTATCTTGCATATATATTTCATACAAATTTATTATCTATTATTTATTTTCATACAAATACACATTCTTTTCATGATATTTTGTTTATTTATTTTGACACGAATTTACATTACTTAATATGTATTTTGTATATATATTTTTATACGTATTTACATAATTTCATGTGTATTTTGTATATATATTTCTATAGAAATCTACGTTATTTTATGTGTATTCGTATATATATTTTGAAACAAATTTACATTGTTTTATACGTATTTTTTAATATCTCTTTCAATACAAATTTACCTTACTGTATATGCATTTTGTATATTTATTTTATTACAAATTTAAATATTTTATGTGTATTTTGGTATATATATTTAAAAAAAATGCGCTATTTTATGGGAATTTTGCATCTTTCTTTTCATACAAATTTACATTTTATTATTGATATTCTGTGTATTTATTTTGATACGATTTTACATTATTCTATTTCTTTTTTGTAATGTGTATCTTGCATATATATTTTATACAAATTTACGTTATTTTACGTGTATTTGTTTATATATTTTCATTCAAATTTACATTATTTTATGTGTATTTTGTATATGTATTTCAATACAAATTTACCTAATTTTATGTGTATTTTGTATATTTCTTTTCATACAAATTTTAATTATTTTTGTGTATTTTTGTATATAGTTTTATACAAATTTAGGTTATTTTATGTACGCATTTACATTATTTAATGTGTGTTTTGTATATATATTTTTATGCAAATTTACTTTATTTTATGTGCATTTTTGTACATATATTTTTTTAGAAATTTGCGTAATTTTATGTGTATTTGTATATGTTTTCTCATACAAATTTACATTATTTTATTGCTATTTTGTTTATTTATTTTGATACGAATGAAAATAGATATACAAAATATACATAAAATAAACTAAATTTGTATTGAAATATATATACAAAATACATAAAATAATGTAAATTTGTATCAAAATATTTTAACAGATGCGCATAAAATAACGTAAATTTGTTTTAAAATATACAAAATACACATTAAATAATGTAAATATGTATAAAAAATATATACAAAACACAAATAGAATAATGTAAAATCGTATCAAAATAAATACACAGATTATTAATAAAACAATGTAAATTTGTATGAAAATAAAGATGCAAAATACCCATTAAATAACGCATTTTTAAAAAAAATATATATACCAAAATACACAAAATATTTAAATTTGTATTACAATAAATATACAAAATGCACATACAATAAGGTAAATTTGTATTGAAATAGATATGCAAAATACATATAAAACAATGTAAATTTCTTTCAAAATATATATAAGAATACACATAAAATAACGTAGATTTCTATAAAAATATATATACAAAATACACATAAAATGAAGTAAATACGTATAAGAAAATGTATACAAAATACACATAAAATAATGTAAATTCGTATCAAAATAAATAAACAAAATACCAATAAAAGAATGTGTATTTGTATAAATATAAATATACAAAATACACATAAAATAACGTAAATTTGTATAAAACTATATACAAAAATACACAGATGTAATTAAATTCGTATGAAAATATTTATACAAAATACAGATAAAATAAGCTAAATTTGAATTGAAATGTATATTCAAAATACATAAAATAATGTAAAATTGTATCAAAATATTTATAAAAATACATATAATAACGTAAATTTGTTTAAAAATATATCAACAAAATACACATTGTTATGTAAATACGTATACAAAATATATACAAAATACACATATAATCATGTAATTCGTATCAAACTAAATAAACAAAATAGCAATAAAATAATGTAAATTTGTATGAGAAAACATATACAAATACATATAAAATAGCGCAATTTTTTATAAAAATATATGTACAAAAATGCAAGAAAAATAAAGTAAATTTGCATAAAAATATATATACAAAACACACATTAAATAATGTAAATGCGTACATAAAATAACCTAAATTTGTATAAAACTATATACAAAAATACACAAAAATAATTTAAATTTGTATGAAAAGAAATATACAAAATACACATAAAATTAGGTAAATTTGTATTGAAATACATATACAAAATACACATGAAATAATGTAAATTTGAATGAAAATAAATAAACAAATACACATAAAATAACGTAAATTTGTATGAAATATATATTCAAAATACACATTAAATAATGTAAATATGTATAAAAAAAATATATACAAAGCACAAATAGAATAATGTAAAATCGTATCAAAATATATACACAGAATATTAATAAAATAATGTAAATTTGTATGAAAATTAAGATGCAAAATACCTATAAAATAACGCATTTTTTTTTAAATTATAGATACCAAAATACACATAAAATATTTGAATTTGTATTAAAATAAATATATAAAATGCACATACAATAAGGTAAATTTGTATTGAAATAGATATGCAAAATACATATAAAATAGTGTAAATTTGTTTCAAAATATATATACGAATACACATAAAATAACGTAGATTTCTATAAAAATACATATACAAAATACACATAAAATTAAGTAAATACGTATAAAAAAATGTATACAAAATACACAAAATAATGTAAATTCGTATAAATATAAATAAACAAAATACCAATAAAAGAATGTGTATTTGTATAAATATAAATATACAAAATGCACATAAAATAAGGTAAATTTATATAAAACAATATACAAAGATACACAGAAGTAATTAAATTTGTATGAAAATAGATATACAAAATACACACAAAATAAGCTTAATTTGAATTGAAATATATGTACAAAATACATAAAATAAAGTAAATTTGTATCAAAATATTTTTACAAATACACATATAATTACGTAAATTTTATATAAAAATATATAAACAAAATACACATTAAATAATGTAATTACGTATAAAAAAATATGTACAAAATACACATATAATCATGTAATTCGTATCAAAATAAATAAACAAAATACCAATAAAATAATGTAAATTTTTATGAGAAAACATATACAAAATAAATAAATTTCTATAAAAATATATGTACAAAAATGCACATAAAATAAATTTGCATTAAAAAATATATACAAAACACACATTACATAATGTAAATGAGTATAAACATATGTATACAAAATACCTATGAAAAAATCTAAATTCGTATCGAGTTAAATAAAGAAAATACCAATAAAATAATGTAATTTTGGATGAAAATATATATAGAAAATACACATAAAATTACGTAAATACAAATACAAATATACACATAAAATAATTTAAAATTGAATGAAATAAATATACAAAATAATCATAAAATAAGGTAAATTTGTAATGAAAAATATGTAAAAATACACATAAAATAATATAAATTTGTATGAAAATATATATACAAATACACATAAAATAACATGAATTTGTATAAAATTTGTATCAAAATAAATACGAATACACACAATAAAATAATGTAAATTTTTATTAAAATATATATACAAAATACACATAAAATAATGTAAATACGTAGAAAAATATATATATACAAAATACACATAAAATAATGTAAACTCGTATCAAAATAAATAAACAAAATTATAATAAAAGAATGTATATTTGTAGGAAAATATATGTACAAAATACAAATAAAATAACTAAAATTTGTATAAAAATAAATACAAAAATACACAAAAATAATTTAAATTTGTTTGAAAATAGATATGCAAAATACACATAAAGTTAGGCAAATTTGTATTGAAATACATATACAAAATACACATAAAATAATGTAAATTTGTATGAAAATATATAAACAAATACACATAAAATAACGTAAATTTGGATAAAATATATATACAAAATATACATTAAATAATGTAAATATGTATAAAAATATATATACAAAATACACATAGAATAATGTTAAATCGTATCAAAATAAATAAACAGAATATCAATAAAATAATTTAAATTTGTATGAAAATAAAGATGCAAAATACCCATATAATAACGCATATATGCATAAAAATATATATACAAAAATACACATGAAATAATTAAATTTGTATTGAAATAAATATACAAAATGCATATACAATAAAGTAAATTTGTATTGAAATACATATGCAAAATACACATCAATAATGTAAATTTGTATCAAAATATATGTACGAATACACATAAAATAGAGTAAATTTCTATGAAAATATACATACAAAATACATATAAAATGATGTAAATAGTATAAAAATATATATACCAAATACACCTAAAATAATGTAAATTTGTATCAAAATAAACAAACAAAATTCCGATAAAAGAACGTATATTTGTAGGAAAATAAATATACAAAATACACATAAAATAACGAAAATTTGTATGAAATGAAAACAAACACCCTTAAAATAACGTACATTTGTATTAAATATATATACAAAATACACATAGAATAATGTAAAATCGTATCAAAATAAATACACAAAATATCAATAAAATAATGTAAATTTGTATGAAAATAAAGATGCAAAATACCCATAAAATAAAGCATATTTTTATAAAAATACATATACATAAATACACATTCAATAATTAAATTTGTAGTAAAATTAATAGACAAAATGCACATACAATAAGGTAAATTTTTATTAAAAAAATATGCAAAATACACATAAAACAATGTAAATTTGTTTCAAAATATATATACGAATACACATAAAATAACGCAGATTTCTATAGAAATATATATACAAAATACACTTGAGATGCTGTAAATACGTATAAAAATATATATACAAAATAGACATTAAATAATGTAAATTCGTGTCAAAATAAATAAATAAAATATCAATAAAAGAATGTGTATTTGTATGAAAATAGATATACAAAATACACATGAAATAACGTAAATTTGTATAAAACTATATACAAAAATACACAAAAATAATTTAAATTTGTTTGCAAATAAATATACAAAATACACATAAAATTAGGTAAATTTGTATTGAAATACATTTACAAAATACACATAAAATAATGTAAATTTGAATGAAAATACATAAACAAATACACTTAAAATAACGTAAATTTGTATAAAATATATATAGAAAATACACATTAAGTAATGTAAATATGTATAAAAAAATATATACAAAACCCAAATAGAATAATGTAAAATCGTATCAAAATAAATACACAGAATATTAATAAAATAAAGTAAATTTGTATGAAAATAAAGGAGCAAAATACCCATAAAATAACGCATTTTTTTATAAAAATATATATACCAAAATACATATAAAAAAATTAAATTTGTATTAAAATAAATATACAAAATGCACATACAATAAGGTAAATTTATATTGAAATAGATATGCAAAATACATATAAAACAATGTAAAATTTGTTTCAAAATATATATACGAATACACATAAAATAACGTAGATTTCTATAAAAATATATTTACAAAATACACATAAAATGAAGTAAATACGTATAAAAAAATGTATACAAAATACACATAAAATAATGTAAATTCGTATCAAAATAAATAAACAAAATACCAATAAAAAAATGTGTATTTGTATAAAAATAAATATACAAAATACACATAAAATAACGTAAATTTATATAAAACTATATACAAAAATACACAAAAGTAGTTAAATTTGTATGAAAATAGATATACAAAATACACATAAAATAAACTAAATTTGAATTGAAATATATATATATATATATATATATATATATATATATATATATATATATATATATATATATATATATATATATATATATATATATATGTATATATATATATATATATATATATATATATATATATATATATATATATATATATATATATATATATATATATATATATATAAAGATATTTATATTTTTATATATATATATATATATATACAAAATACATCAAATAATGTAAATTTGTATCAAAATATTTATACAAATACTCATATAATAACGTAAATTTGTATAAAAAACATATAAACAAAATACACATTAAAAAATGAAAATACGTATAAAAAAATATATACAAATTACACATATAATCATGTAATTCGTATCAAAATAAATAAACAAAATACCAATAATATAATGTAAATTTGTATGAGAAAACATATACAAAATACACATACAAAATGAACAAACAATATGGTAAATTTGTATTGAAATAGATATGCAAAACACACATAAAACAAGGTAAATTTATTTCAAAATATATATACGAATACACATAAAAAAACGTAATTTTCTATAAAAATATATATAAAAAATACATACAAAAATACACAAAAATAATTTAAATTTGTATGAAAATAGATATACACATTAAATTAGGTAAATTTGTATTGAAATACATAAACAAAATACACATAAAATAATGCAAATTTGAATGAAAATATATAAACAAATACACTTTAAATAACGTAAATTTGTATAAAATATATATACAAAATACACATTAAATAATGCAAATATGAATGAAAAAAATATATACAAAACACAAATAGAATAGGGTAAAATCGTATCAAAATAAATACACAGAATATTAATAAAATAATGTAAAATTGTATGAAAATAAAGATGCAAAATACCCATAAAATAACGCATTTTTTAGAAAATATATATATACCAAAATACACATAAAATATTTAAATTTGTATTAAAATAAATATACAAAATGCACATTCATTAAGGTAAATTTGTATTGAAATAGATATGCAAAATACATATAAAACTATATAAATTTGTTAAAAAATATATATACGAATACACAAAATAACGTAGATTTCTATAAAAATATATATACAAAATACACATAAAATTAAGTAAATACGTATAAAAAAATGTATACAAAATACACATCTAAATTTGTATGAAAATATTTATACAAATACACATAAAATAACATGAATTTGTATAAAATTTGTATCTAAATATATACGAATACACACAAGAAAATAACGTAAATTTTTATGAAAATGTATATACAAAATACACATAAAATAATTTAAATACGTAGAAAAGTATATATACAAAACACACATAAAATAATGTAAATTCGTATCAAAATAAATAGACAAAATTCCAATAAAAGAATGTATATTTGTAGGAAAATATATATACAAAATATAAATAAAATAACTAAAATTTGTATAAAAATATATACAAAAATACACAAAAATAAGTTAAATTAGTTTGAAAATAGATATGCAAAATACACATAAAATTAGGCAAATTTGTATTGAAATAATTATACAAAATACACATAAAATAATGTAAATTTGTATGAAAATATATAAAGAAATACACATAAAATAACGTAAATTTGGATAAAATATATATACAAAATAAACATTAAATAATGTAAATATGTATAAAAAAATATATATACAAAATACACATAGAATAATGTTAACTCGTATAAAAATAAATAAACAGAATATCAATAAAATAATGTAAATGTAATAAAAATAAATATACAAAAATACACATGAAATAATTAAATTTGTATTAAAATAAATATAAAAAATGCACATACAATAAAGTAAATTTATATTAAAATAGATATGCAAAATACACATAAATAATGTAAATTTGTATCAAAAGATATATACGAATACACATAAAATAGAGTAAATTTCTATGAAAATATGCATACAAAATACATATATAATGATGTAAATAAGTATAAAAATATATATACCAAATACCCCTAAAATAATGTAAATTCGTATCAAAATAAATAAACTAAATTCCGATAAAAGAACGTATATTTGTTGGAAAATAAATATACAAAATACATATAAAATAGCGAAAATTTGTATAAAAATATATACAAAAAAAACACAAAAATAATTTCAATTTGTATGAAAATAGATATACAAAATACACATATTATTAGTTAAATTTGTATTTAAATACATGTACAAAATACACATAAAATAATGTAAATTTGTATGAAATGAAAACAAATACACATAAAATAACGTACATTTGTATAAAATATATATACAAAATACACATAGAATAATGTAAAAAAATCAAAACAAATACACAGAGTATCAATAAAATAATGTAAATTTGTATGAAAATAAAGATGCAAAATACCCATAAAATAAAGCATATTTTTATAAAAATACATATACAAAAATACACATTGAATAATTAAATTTGTATTGAAATTAATATACAAAATGCACATACAATAAGGTAAATTTGTATTGAAAAAATATGCAAAATACACATAAAACAGTGTAAATTTGTTTCAAAATATATATACGAACACACATAAAATAACGTAGATTTCTATAGAAATATATATACAAAATACACATGAAATGATGTAAATACGTATAAAAATATATATGCAAAATACATATTAAATAATGTAAATTCGCGTCAAAATCAATAAACAAAATATCGATAAAAGAATGTGTAATTGTATGAAAATAGATATAAATAATACACATAAAATAACCTAAATTTGTATCAAACTCTATACAAAAATACACAAAAATAATTTAAACTTGTATGAAAACAAATATACAAAATACACATAAAATTAGGTTAATTTGTGTTGAAATAGGTACACAAAACAATGTAAATTTGAATGAAAATACATAAACAAATACACTTAAAATAACGTAAATTTGTATAAAATATATATACAAAATACAAACTAAATAATGTATATATGAAAAAAAAAAATTTTAGAAAACACAAATAGAATATTGTAAAATCGTATCAAAATAAATACACAGAATATTAATAAAATAATGTAAATTTGTATGAAAATAAAGAAGAAAAATACCCATAAAATAACGCATTTTCTTATAAAAATATATATACCAAAATACACATAAAAAATTTAAATTTGTATTAAAATAATTATAGAAAATACACATACACTAATTTAAATTTGTATTGAAATAGATATGCAAAATACATATAAAACAATGTAAATTTGTTTCAAAATATATACGAACACACATAAAATAACGTAGATTTCTTTGAAAATATATATACAAAATACACATAAAATGAAGTAAATACGTATAAAAAAATGTATACAAAATACACATAAAATAATGTAAATTCGTATCAAAATAAATAAACAAAATACCAATAAAAGAATGTGTATTTGTATAAATATAAATATAAAAAATACGCATAAAATAACGTAAATTTATATAATACTATATACAAAAATACACAGAAATAATTAAATTTGTATGGAAATAGATATATAAAATACACACAAAATAAGCTAAATTTGAATTGAAATATATATACAAAATACATAAAATAAAGCAAATTTGTATCAAAATATTTATACAAATACACATATAATAACGTAAATTTGTATAAAAATATATAAACAAAATACACATTAAATAATGTAAATACGTATAAAAAATATATACAAAATACACATATAATCATGTAATTCGTATGAAAATAAATAAACAAAATACCAATAAAATAATGTAAATTTGTATGAGAAAACATATACAAAATACACATAAAATAACGTAAATTTCTATAAAAATATATGTATAGAAATGCACATAAAATAAATTTGAATAAAAATATATATACAAAACACACATTAGATAATGTAAATGAGTATAAAAATATTTATACAAAATACCAATAAAATATTGTAATTTTTAATGAAAATATATATAGAAAATAAATATAAAATAGCCTAAATACAATTACAAATATACACATAAAATAATTTAAAATTTAATGAAATAAATATACAAAATAAACAAAAAAAGGTAAATTAATAATGAAATAAATGTAAAAATACACATAAAATAATATAAATTTGTATGAAAATATATATACAAATAAACATAAAATAACTTGAATTTGTATAAAATTTGTATCAAAATATATACGAATACACACAATAAAATAACGTAAATTTTTATGAAAATGTATATACAAAATGCACATAAAATAATTTAAATACGTAGAAAATTATATATACAAAATACACATAAAATAATGTAAATTCGTATCAAAATAAATGAACAAAATTCCAATAAAAGAATGTATATTTGTTGGAAAATATATATACAAAATACATATAAAAGAACTAAAATTTGTATGAAAATATATACAAAAATTCACAAAAATAAATCAAATTTGTTTGAAAATAGATATGCAAAATACATATAAAATTAGGAAAATTTGTATTGAAATACATATACAAAATACTCTTAAATAAAGTAAATTTGTTTGAAAATATATAAACAAATACACATAAAATAACGTAAATTTGAATAAAATATATAAACAAAATAAACATTAAATAATGTAAATATGTATAACAAAAATAAATACAGAATACACAAAAATAGATATGCAAAATACATATAAACAATGTAAATTTGTTTCAAAATATATATACGAATACACATGAAATAAGGTAGATTTCTATAAAAATATATATACAAAATATGCATAAAATGAAGTAAATACGTATAAAAAAATGTATACAAAATACACATAAAATAATGTAAATTCGTATCTAAATAAATAAACAAAATACCAATAAAAGAATGTGGGTTTGTATAAATATAAATATACAAAATACACATTAAATAATGTAAATTTGTTTAAAACTATACAAAATACACATGAAATGATGTAAATACGTATAAAAATATATATATAAAATTCACATTAAATAATGTAAATTCGCGTCAAAATAAATAAACAAAATATCAATAAAAGAATGTGTATTTGTATTGAAATACATATAAAAAATACACAAAAAATAATTTAAATTTAAATGAAAATACATAAACAAATACACTTAAAATAACGTAAATTTGTATAAAAAAAATATGTACAAAACACTAATAGAATAATGTAAAATCGTATGAAAATAAATACACTGAATATTAATAAAATAATGTATATTTGTATGAAAATAAAGAAGCAAAATACCCATAAAATAACGTATATTTTTTATTTATAAAAATATATATTCCAAAATACACATAAAAAAATTAAATTTGTATTAAAATAAATATACAAAAAACTCATACAATAAGGTAAATTTGTATTGAAATAGATATGCAAAATACATATAAAACAATGTAAATTTGTTTCAAAATATATATACGAATACACATAAAATAACGTAGATTTCTATAAAAATATATATACAAAATACGCATAAAATGAAGAAAATACGTATAAAAAAATGTATACAAAATACACATAAAATAATGTAAATTCGTATCAAAATAAATAAACAAAATACCAATAAAAGAATGTGTATTTGTATAAATATAAATATACAAAATACACATAAAATAACGTAAATTTATATAAAACTATATACAAAAATACACAGAAGTAATTAAATTTGTATGAAAATAGATACAAAATACACAAAAAATAAGCTAAATTTGAATTGAAATATATATACAAAATACATGAAATAAAGTAAATTTGTATCAAAATATTTATACAAATACACATATAATAACGTAAATTTGTATGAAAATATATAAAAAAATACACATTAAATAATGTAAATACGTATAAAAAAAATATGTACAAAATACACATATAATCATGTAATTCGTATCAAAATAAATAAACAAAATACCAATAAAATAATATAAATTTGTATGAGTAAACGTGTATGTTGCATATTTTTTTAATACAAATTTACTTTATTATATACGCATTTTGTATATTAATTTTAATACAAATTTAATAATTCGATGTGTATTTTTGTGTCAGTATTTTTATAAACATATGCCTTATTTTATGGGTATTTTGCTTCTTTATTTTCATACAAATTTACATTATTTTATTAATATTCTGCTCATTCATTTTGATACGAATTGACATTATTCTATGGGTATTTTGTATATATTTTTCATACGAATTTACGTTATTTTATGTGTATTTGTTTATATATTTTGACACAAATTTACAATATTTTATGGGTATTTTGTATATACATTTCAAAAGAAATTTACCTAGTTTTATGTGTATTTTGTATATCTATTTTCATACAAACTCAAATTATTTTTGAATATATTTTAATACAAATTTTAGTTATGTTATTTGTATTTTGTAAATTTATTTTCATTCAAATATATACTATTTTATTGGTGTTTTGTTGATTTATATTGATACGAATTTACATTATTTTATATGTACTTTGTATATATATTTTTATACGCATTTACATTATTTTATTAATATTCAGTGTATTTATTTTGATACAATTTTACATTATTCTATTTGTTTTTATATATATTTTATACATATTTACATTATTTAATGTGTATCTTGCATATATATTTTATACAAATTTATTATCTATTATCTATTTTCATACAAATACACATTCTTTTCATGATATTTTGTTTATTTATTTTGACACGAATTTACATTATTTAATATATATTTTGTATATATATTTTTACACGTATTTACATAATTTCATGTGTATTTTGTATATATATTTTTATAGAAATCTACTTTATTTTATGTGAATTCGTATATATATTTTGAAAGAAATTTACATTGTTTTATATGTATTTTTGAATATCTCTTTCAATACAAACTTACCTTACTGTATATGCATTTTGTATATTTATTTCAATACAAATTTAAATATTTTATGTGTATTTTGGTATATATATTTAAAAAAAAAATGCGATATTTTTTGGGAATTTTGCATCTTTATTTTCATAAAAATTTACATTATTTTATTGATATTCTGTGTATTTATTTTGATACGATTTATCATTATTCTATTTGTTTTTTGTATATACTTTTTTATACATATTTACATTATTTAATGTGTATCTTGCATATATATTTTATACAAATTTAGTATCAATTATCTATTTTCATACAAATACACATTCTTTTCATGATATTTTGTTTATTTATTTTGACACGAATTTACATTATTCTATTTGTTTTTTGTATATATTTTTTTATACACATTTACATTATTTAATGTGTATCTTGCATATATATTTAATACAAATCTACTTTATTTTAAGTGTATTTGTTTATATATTTTCATTCAAATTTACATTATTTGAAGTGTATTTTGTATATATATTTCAATACAAATTTACCTAATTTTATGTGTATTTTGTATATTTCTTTTAATACAAATTTAAATTATTTTTGTGCATTTTTGTATATAGTTTTATACAAATTTAGGTTATTTTATATACGCATTTACATTATTTAATGTGTGTTTTGTATATATATTTTCATGCAAATTTACTTTATTTTATGTGCATTTTTGTACATATATTATTATAGAAATTTGCGTTATTTGTATATGTTTTCTTAAACAATTTTTACATTATTTTATTGCTATTTTGTTTATTTATTTTGATACGAATTACATGATTATATGTGTATTTTGTACATATTTTTTATACGTATTTACATTACTTAATGTGTATTTTGTTTATATATTTTTAAACAAATCTACGTTATTATATATATTTGTATAAATATTTTGATTCAAATTTATATTATTTTATGTATTTTGTATATGCATTTCAATTCAAATTTAGCTTATTTTAGCTGTATTTTGTATATCTATTTTCATACAAATTTAATTACTTCTGTGTATTTTTGTATATAGTTTTATACAAATTTACGATATTCTATGTGTATTTTGTATATTTATATTTATACAAATACACATTCTTTTATTGGTATTTTGTTTATTTATTTTGATACGATTTTACATTGTTTTATGTGTATTTTGTATTCATTTTTTTATACGTATTTACTTCATTTTATGTGTATTTTGTATATATTTTTATAGAAATCTACGTTATTTTATGTGTATTCGTATATATATTTTGAAACAAATTTACATTGTTTTATATGTATATATATAAAATATGCTTTATTTTATGGGTATTTTGCATCTTTATTTTCATACAAATTTACTTTATTTTATTGATATTCTACTCATTCATTTTGATACGATTTGGCATTATTCTATGTGTATTTTGTATATATTTTTCATACAAATTTACGTTATTTTATGTGTATTTGTTTATATATTTTGACACAAATTTGCAATATTTTATGGGTATTTTGTATATATATTCCAAAAGAAATTTACCTAGTTTTATGTGTATTTTGTACATCTATTTTCATACAAACTCAAATTATTTTTATGTATTTTTGTATATATTTCAATACAATTTTTAGTTATGTTATGTGTATTTTGTAAATTTATTTTCATTCAAATATATATTATTTTATTGGTATTTTGTTGATTTATATTGAAAAGAATTTACATTATTTTATATGTACTTTGTATATATATTCTTATACGCATTTACATTATTTAATATTTATTTTGAATATATATTTTTATACAAATTCATGGTATTTTATATGTATTTGTTTATATATTTTCATATAAATTTACATTATTTTATGTGTATTTTGTACATATATTTCATTACAAATTTACCTTATTTTATGTTTATTTTGTATGTGTATTTTGTACATTTATATTTATACAAATACACATTCTTTTATTAATAATTCGTTTATTTATTTTGATTCGAATTTACATTATTTTATGTGTATTTTGTTTACATTTTTTTATACGTATTTACTTAATTTTAAGAGTATTTTGTATATATATTTTTATAGAAATCTAGGTTATTTTATGTGTATTCGTATATATATATTGAAACAAATTTACATTGTTTTATATGTATTTTGCATATCAATATCAATACAAATCTACCTTTTTGTATGTGCATTTTGTATATTTATTTTAATACAAATTCAAATATTTTATGTGTATTTTGTTATATATATTTTTATAAAAAATGCGTTATTTTATGGGTATTTTGCATCTACAAATACACATAATACAAATGAAAATAGATATGCAAAATACACATAAAATTAGGGAAATTTGTATTAAAATACATATACAAAATACACATAAAATAATGTAAATTTGTATGAAAATATATTAACAAATACACATAAAACAACGTAAATTTGGATAAAATATATATACAAAATAAACATTAAATAATGTAAATATGTATAAAAAAATATATACAAAATACACATAGAATAATGTTAAATCGTATCAAAATAAATAAACAGAATATCAATAAAATAATGTAAATTTGTATGAAAATAAAGATGCAAAATACCCAAGTAATAACGCATATTTGCATAAAAATATATATAAAAAAATACATATAAAATAATTTAATTTGTATTAAAATAAATATACAAAATGCACATATAATAAAGTAAATTTGTATTAAAATAGATATGCAAAATACACATAAATAATGTAAATTTGTATCAAAAGATATATATGAATACACATAAAATAGAGTAAATTTCTATGAAAATATTCATACAAAATACATATAAAATGATGTAAATAAATATAAAAATATATATACCAAATACCCCTAAAATAATGTAAACTCGTATCAAAATAAATAAACAAAATTCCGATTAAAGAAAGTATATTTGTAGGAAAATAAATATACAAAATACACATAAAATAGCGAAAATTTGTATAAAAATATATACAAAAAAAAAACACAAAAATAATTTCAATATGTATGAAAATAGATATATAAAATAAACATATAATTAGTTAAGTTTGTATTTAAATACATGTACAAAATACACATAAAATAATGCAAGTTTGTATGAAATGACAATAAATACACATAAAATAACATACATTTGTATAAAATATATATACAAAATACACATAGAATAATGTAAAATCGTATCAAAATAAATACACAGAGTATCAATAAAATAATGTAAATTTGTATGAAAATAAAGACGCAAAATACCCATAAAATAAAGTATATTTTTATAAAAATACATATACAAAAATACACATAGAATAATTAAATTTTTATTAAAACTAATATACAAAATGCACATACAATAAGGTAAATTTGTATTGAAAAAATATGCAAAATACACTTAAAACAGTATAAATTTGTTTCAAAATATATATACGAACTCACATAAAATAACCTAGATTTCTATAGAAATATATATACAAAATACACATGAAATGATGTAAATCCACATTAAATAATGTAAATTCGCGTCAAAATAAATAAACAAAATATCGATAAAAGAATGTGTATTTGTATGAAAATAGATATGCAAAATACACATAAAATAACCTAAATTTGTATAAAAATATATACAAAAATACACAAAAATAATTTAAACTTGTATGAAAATAAATATACAAAATACGTATACAAAATACACATATAATAATGTAAATTTGAGTGAAAATACATAAACAAATACACTTAAAATAACGTAAATTTGTATAATATATATATATATATATATATATATATATATATATATATATATATATATATATATATATATATATATATATATATATATATATATATATATATATATATATATATATATATATATATATATATATATATATATATATATATATATATATATATATATATATATATATATATATATATATATATATATATATATATATATATATATATATATATATATATATATATATATATATATATATATATATATATATATATAAATTACAAATTAAATAATGTAAATATGTATAAGAAAATATATACAAAACACAAATAGAATAATGTAAAATCGTATCAAAATAAATACACAGAATATTAATAAAATAATGTAAATTTGTATGAAAATAAAGAAGAAAAATACCCATAAAATAACGCATTTAAAAAAAAATAGATATACCAAAATACACATAGAAAATTTAAATTTGTATTAAAATAAATATACAAAATACACATACACTAATTTAAATTTGTATTGAAATAGATATGCAAAATACATATAAAACAATGTAAATTTGTTTCAAAATATATATACGAATACACATAAAATAACGTAGATTTCTATGAAAATATATATACAAAATACACATGAAATGAAGTAAATACGTATAAAAAAAAGTATACAAAATACATAATACACATAGAATAATGTTAAATCGAATCAAAATAAATACACAGAATATCAATAAAATAATGTAAATTTGTATGAAAATAAAGATGCAAAATACCCATAAAATAAAGCACATTTTAATAAAAATTCATATACAAAAATACACATAGAATAATTAAATTTGTATTAAAATTAATATTTAAAATGCACATACAATAAGGGAAATTTGTATTGAAAAAATATGCAAAATACACATAAAACAGTGTAAATTTATTTCAAAATATATATACAAATACACATAAAATAGCGTAGATTTCTATTGAAATATATATACAAAATACACATGAAATGATGTAAATACGTATAAAAATATATATACAAAATACACATTAAATAATGTAAATTCGCGTCAAAATAAAAAACAAAATATCAGTAAAAGAATGTGTATTTGTATGAAAATAGATATACAAAATACACATGAAATAACCTAAATTTGTATAAAACTATATACAATAATACACAAAAATAATTTAAATTTGTTTGAAAATAAATATACAAAATACACATAAAATGGTAAATTTGTAGCACTTCACCAGTCTCGCATTTCCGAACGAAACTAGTTTTTTTCGGTAGTTTTCGGCCTGTTTTGAATGAATATGCGTGTCATTTCTATCGCAAATCACGTGGTGTTTTACCCCCTTCCAACCAAGAGACTAATGATTTGCGATAAAAAATTTAGAGCACATTCATTCAAAACAGACCGAAATCTACCAGAAAAACTAGTTTCGTCCACAGGTGCATTTAAACTAAACATAACCCTAACCTAACCTAACCTAAAACTAACCTAACCTAACACTAACCTAACCTAACACTAACCTAACCTAACCTAACCTAAAACTAACCTAACCTAACCTAACATAACCTAACCTAACCTAACCTAAAACTAACCTAACCTAACCTAACCTAACCTAAAACTAACCTAACCTAACACTAACCTAACCTAAAACTAACCTAACACTAACCTAACCTAACGGCCTCCCTCCCTCCGTTATAAATGATTTCCGAGGGGTGTTTATGGGGATGAATTTACTCAGAATGCGGAGCTCTTTCTAATGGTCAGGGTAAGAAAAGCCATCTCTAGACTGGTGTACTCCTACAATAATACCCATAAAATAAGGTAAATTTGTATTTAAATACATATACAAAATACACTTAAAATAATGTAAATTTGAATGAAAATATATAAACAAATACATTAAAATAATGTAAATTTGTATAAAATATATATACAAAATACACATTAAATAATGTAAATATACATAAAATAATATATACAAGACACAAATAGAATAATTTAAATTTGTATTGAAATAGATATGCAAAATACATATAAACAATGTAAATTTGTTACAAAATATATATACGAATACACATAAAATAAGGTAGATTACTAAAAAAAAATATATATACAAAATAAACATAAAATTATGTAGATACGTATTAAAAAATGTATACAAAATACACATAAAATAATGTAAATTCGTATCAAAATAAATAAACAAAATACCAATACAAGAATGTGTATTTGTATAAATATAAATATACAAAATACACATTAAAGAACGTAAATTTGTATAAGACTATACACAAAAATACACAGAAGTAATTAAATTTGTATGAATATGGATATAAAAAATACACATAAAATAAGCTAAATTTGAATTGAAATATATATACAAAGTACATAGGATAATGTAAATTTGTATCAAAATATTTATAAAAACACACATTTAATAAAGTGGATTTGTATAAAAATATATAAACAAAATACTCATTAAATAATGTAAATACGTATAAAAAATTTGTACAAAATACACATATAATAATGTAATTCGTATCAAAATAAATAAACAAAATACCATTAAAATAATGTAAATTTGTATGAGAAAACATATACAAAATACACATAAAATAACGCAAATTTTTATAAAAATATGTACAAAAATGCACATAAAATAAAGTAGATTTGCATAAAAATATATACAAAACAGACATTAAATAATGTACATGCGTATAAAAATATGAATAAAAAATACCAATGAAATAATCTAAACTCGTATCGAATTAAATTAACAAAATACCGAAAAAATAATGGAATTTTTTTTATGAAAATATATATAGAAATGCACATAAAATAACCTAAATACAAAAACAAATATACACATAAAATAATTTAAAATTGAATGAAATAAATATTAAAATAAATATAAAATAAGGTAAATTTGTAATGAAATATATGTACAAAATTTACATAAAATAATATAAATTTGTATGAAAATATATATACAAATACACATAAAATAACATCAATTAGTATAAAAATATATATATTCAAAATAAACAGTAAATAATGTATAAAAATATATATACAAAGTACATAATTATCAAATAATGTAAATTCTCATCAAAATAAATCAACAAAATACCAATAAAATAATATATATTTGAATGAAAATAAATTTACAAAATACACATAACATAAGTAAAATTTGTATTAAAATATATAAAAAATACCCAGAAATAATTTGAATTTGTATGAAAATAGATATACAAAATACACATAAAACTAGGTAAATTTCTTTTGAAATATATATACAAAATACCCATAAGATATTGTAATTTTATATCAACATATATCAAGAAATACACGTAACCTAACGTAACGTAACGTAACGTAACGTAAATTTGTATAAAATATATATACAAAATACACATTAAATTAAGGAAAAATGTATAAAAAAATATATACAAAATACACATAGAATAATGTAAAATCGTATCAAAATAAATGAACAGAATATCAATAAAATAATGTAAATTTCTATGAAAATAAAAATGCAAAATACCCATGAAATAACGCATATTTGTATAAAAATATATATACAAAAATACACATAAAATAATTAAATTTGTATTAAAATAAATATACAAAATGCACATACAATAAGGTAAATTTGTATTGAAATAGATAAGCAAAATACACATAAAAAATAATAAAATAATAAAATAGCGTAAATTTCTATGAAAATATATATAAAAAATACACATAAAATGATGTAAATACGTATAAAAATATATATACAAAATACACCTAAAATAAGGTAAATTCGTATCAAATTCAATAAAATAGATTTCAATAAAAGAATGTATATATGTAGGAAAATCAGTATACAAAATAATATATAAAAAACCTAAAATTTGTAGTAAATACTAACAAAAAACACCAAAATATTTTCAATTTCTATGAAAATAGATATACAAAATCCACATAAAATTAGGTAAATTTGTATTGAAATACATATACAAAATACACAAAAAATAATGTAAATTTGTATGAAAATATATAAACAAATAGACATAAAGTAACGTATGTTTGTATAAAATATATATAGAAAATAGAAGATAGGAGGACCTGCGCCACATGGAGTCATAGCTTCAGTGATTTTGGTTTTCGCGGGCTAAAAAAATTTTTTTCAATTAATTACGAACTGTATTTATTTTCATTTACTCCTATTCATTTATACCCCTAAGGTTTCCAGATACCTTATATTTGTACCTCAACAACGTTTAGTGAGAATAAAAAATGTTTGCATAATTTATTTTATTATTTTCCCTCAGTGATGCCAAATGGATACAGGTCCTCCTTTAACGTTGCGAAAACATAGGTCCTCCTATCTAGGGTTAAATAATGTAAATATGTAAAATAAAATATATACAAAATACACATAGAACAATGTAAAATCGTATCAAAATAAATACAAAATACATATAAAACAAAGTAAATTTGTTTCAAAATATTTATACGAATACACATAAAATAACGTAGATTTCTATAAAAATATATATACAAAATACACATAAAATGAAGTAAATACGTATAAGAAAATGCTTAAAAAATACACATAAAATAATGTAAATTTGTATCAAAATAAATATACAAAATACCAATAAAAGAATGTGTATTTGTATAAATATAAATATACAAAATACACATAAAATAACGTAAATTTGTATAAAACTATATAAAAAAATACACAGAAGTAATTAAATTCGTATGAAAATAGATATACAAAATACAGATAAAATAAGCAAAATTTGAATTGAAATGTATATACAAAATACATAAAATTATGTAAATTTGTATCAAAATATTTATACAAATACATATAATAACGGAAATTTGTTTAAAAATATATAAACAAAATACACATTAAGTAATGTAAATACGTATAAAAAATATGTACAAAATACACATATAATCATGTAATTCATATCAAAATAAATAAACAAAATAGCAATAAAATAATGTAAATTTGTATGAGAAAACATATACAAATAACGCAAATTTCTATAAAAATATATGTACAAAAATGCACATAAAAAAAGTAAATTTGCATAAAAATATATATACAAAACACACATTAAATGTATTTATATTTATACAAATACACATTCTTTTATTGGTATTTTGTTTATTTATTTTGATACGATTTTACATTATTTTATGTGTATTTTGTATTCATTTTTTTATACGCATTTACTTCATTTTATGTGTATTTTGAATATATTTTTATAGAAATCTACGTTATTTTATGTGTATTCGTATATATATTTTGAAACAAATTTACATTGTTTTATATGTATTTTGCATATCTATTTCAATACAAATTTACCTTACTGTTTGTGCATTTTGTATATTTATTTCAATACAAATTTAATTATTTCATGTGTATTTTTGTAAATATATTTTTATACATATATGCGTTATTATATGGGTATTTTCCATCTTTATTTTCATACAAATTTACATTATTTTATTGATATCCTGTTTATTTATTTTGATACGATTTTACATTATTCTGTGTATTTTCTATATATATTTTTATACATATTTTCATTATTTTATGTATATTTTGTATATATATTTTATGGAAATCTACGTTATTTTATGTGAATTTTTTTATATATTTTCATACAAATTTACATCATTTTATGTGTATTTTGTATATGTATTTCAATACAAGTTTGCCTAATTTTATATGTATTTTGCATATATATTTTCAAACAAATTTAAATTTTTTTTGTTTATTTTTGTATATATTTTTATACAAATTTTTGTAATTTTATTTGTATTTTATATATATATATATATATATATATATATATATATATATATATATATATATATATATATATATATATATATATATATATATATATAATATATATATATATATATATATATATATATATATATATATATATATATATATATATATATATATATATATATATATATATATATATATATATTTTATTGGAATTTATTTATTTATTTTGATATTTGTATATATATTTTATTTTATGTGTATTTTGTATATATATTTTCATAAAAATTTACGTTATTTTATTGTGTGTATTCGTTTCTATTTTGATACAAATTTACATTATTTTATGTGTATTTTGCATATCTATTTCAATACAAATTTACCTTATAGTATGTGTATTTTGTATATTTATTTTAATACAAATTTAATTATTTTATGTGTATTTTTGTATATATTTTTTTTAAATATGATTTATTTTATATGTATTTTGTATATCTATTTTCATACAAATTTAATTACTTTTGTGTATTTTTGTATATACTTTTATATCAATTTACGTTATTTTATGTGTATTTTGTATATTTATATTTATACAAATACACATTCTTTTATTAGTATTTTGTTTATTTATTTTGATACGAGTTTACATTATTTTATGTGTATTTTGTACACATTTTTTTTATACGTATTTACTTCATTTTATGTGTATTTTGTATATATATCTTTATAGAAATCTGCGTTATTTTATGTGTATTCGTATATATATTTTGAAACAAATTTACATTGTTTTATATGTATTTTGCATATCTATTTCAATACAAATTTACCTTATTGTGTTTGCATTTCGTATATTTATTTTAAAACAAATTCAAATATTTTATGTGTGTTTTGGTATATATATTTTATAAAAAATGCGCTATTTTTGGGGTATTTTGCATCTTAATTTTCATACAAATTTACATTATTTTATTAATATTCTGTGTATTTATTTTGATACGATTTTACATTATTCTATTTGTGTTTTGTATATATTTTTGTATATATATTTACATTATTTAATGTGTATTTTGTATATATATTTTATACAAATTTACGTTAATTTAAGTGTATTTGTTTATATATTTTCATTCAAATTTACATTATTTGATGTGTATTTTGTAAATGTATTTCAATACAAATTTACCTAATTTTATGTGTATTTTGTATATTTATTTTCATACAAATTTAAATTATTTTTGTGTATTTTTGTATATAGTTTTATACAAATTTAGGTGATTTTATGTGTATATTGTATATCTATTTTCATTCAAATACACATTCTTTTATTGATATTTTGTTTATTTTTTTTTGACACGAATTTACATTATTTAATGTGTATTTTATATATATATTTTTTATACGTGTTTACATCATTTGATGTGTATTTTGTATATATATTTCTATAGAAATCTACGTGGATTTTGAAACAAATTTACACTGTTTTATATGTATTTTGCATATTTTTTCAATACAAATTTACCTTATTGTATATGCATTTTGTATATTAATTTTAATACAAATTTAATTATTCTATGTGTATTTTTGTATATGTATATTTATAAAAATATGTTTTCTTTTATGGGTATTTTGCATCTTTATTTTCATACAAATTTACATTATTTTATTGATATTTTCTGTATTGATTTTGATACGATTTTACATTATTGTATGTGTATTTTGTATATATATTTTATACAAATACTTTATGTGTTTGTTTTCATTTCATACAAATTTACATTATTTTATGTGTCTTTTGTACATGTATTTAATTACAAATTTAACTAATTATATGTGTATTTTGTATATCTATTTTCATACAAATTAAAATTATTTTTGTGTATTTTTGTATATATTTTTATATAAATTTTCGTTATTTTATGTGTCTTTTGTATATTTATTTTCCTACAAATATACTTTCTTTTATCGGAATTTTGTGTATTTATTTTGACACGAATTTACATTATTTGAGGTATATTTGGTATATATATTTTTATACTTATTTACATCAGGTTATATGTATTTTGTATGAATATTTTCATAGAAGTGTACTCTATTTTATGAGTATTAGTATATATATTTTGATACAAATTTACATTATTGATGTGAATTCTCCATATCTATTTCAATACAAATTTACTTTATTATATGTGGATTTCGTATATTTATTTTAATACAAATTTAATTATTGTATATGTATTTTTGTAAATATATTTTTATACAAATATGCGTTATTATATGAGTATTTTGCATCTTCATTTTCATACAAATTTACATTATTTTATTGATATTCTGTTTATTTATTTTCATACGATTTAACATTATTCTATGCGTATTTTGTATATATATGTTTATACATATTTACATCACTTAATGTATATTTTGTATATATATTTTATCCAAATTTACGTTATTTTATGTGTATACGTTTATATATTTTCATACAAATTAACATTGTTTTATGTGTGTTTTGTATATGTATTTCAATACAAATTTGCCTAATTTTATGTGTATTTTGCATATCTATTTTCAAACAGATTTTAATTATTTTTGTGTATTTTTGTATATATTTTTATACAAATTTTAGTTATTTTATTTGTATTTTATATATATATTTTCCTACAAATATACATTCCTTTATTGGAATTTTGTTGATTTATTTTCATACAAATTTACATTACTTTATGTGTATTTTGTATATATATTTTTCTACGTTTTTACATTATTTTATATGTATTTTGTATATATATTTTCATAAAAATTTACGTTATTTTATTGTGTATATTCGTATATTTTTTGATACAAATTTTATACAAATTCATGTTATTTTATATGTATTTGAATATATATTTTCATAAGAATTTACATTATTTTATGTGCATTTTTACATATATTTCATTACAAATCTACTTTATTTCATGTTTATTTTATATATTCATTACATGCAATTTTAAATTATTTTACGTGTATATTTGTATTTGTATTTAGGTTATTTTATGTGTATTTCTAATATATATTTTCATCCAAAATTACATTATTTTATGGGTATTTTGTTAATTTAACTCGATACGAATTTAGATTATTTCAAAGGTATTTTTTATACATGTTTTTATACGCATTTACATTATTTAATGTGTGTTTTGTATATATATTTTTATGCAAATTTACTTTATTTTATGTGTATTTTTGTACATATATTTTTTAAGAAATTAGCGTTACTTTATGTGTATTTTGTATATGTTTTCTCATACAAATTTACATTATATTATTGGTATTTTGTTTATTTATTTTGATACGAATTACATGATTATATGTGTATTTTGTACATATTTTTTAATACGTATTTACATTATTTAATGTGTATTTTGTTTATGTGTTTTTATACAAATTAACGTTATTATATGTGTATTTGTATAAATATTTTGATACAAATGTACATTATTTTGATGTATTTTGAATATATATATTTTAATTCAAACTTCTATTATTTTATGTGTTTTTTGTATATCTATTTTCATACAAATTTAACTACTTTTGTGTAATTTTGTATATAGTTTTATATAAATTTACGTTATTTTATGTGTATTTTTTATATTTATATTTATACATATACACATTCTTTTATTGGTATTTTGTTTATTTATTTTGATACGAATTTACATTATTTTATATGTATTTTGTATACATTTTTTTTATACGTATTTACTTCATTTTATGTGTATTTTGTATATATAATTTTATAGAAATCTACGTTATTTTATGTGTATTCGTATTTATATTTTAAAACAAATTTACATTGTTTGATATGTATTTTGCATATCTATTTCAATATAAATTTACCTTATTGTATGTGCATTTTCTATATTTATTTTAATATAAATTTAGTATTATATATGTATTTTGGTATATATATTTTTATAAAAAAATGCGTTATTTTATGGGTTTTTTGCTTCTTTATTTTCATACAAATTTACATTTTTTATTAATATTCTGTGTATTTATTTTGATACGATTTTACATTATTCTATTTGGGTTTTGTATATATTTTTTTTATACATATTTACATTATTTAATGTGTATCTTGCATATATATTTCATACAAATTTATTATCTATTATTTATATTCATACAAATACACATTCTTTTCATGATATTTTGTTTATTTATTTTGACACGAATTTACATTACTTAATATGCATTTTGTATTTATATTTTTGTACGTATTTACATAATTTCATGTGTATTTTGTATATATATTTCTATAGAAATCTACGTTATTTTATGTGTATTCGTATATATATTTTGAAACAAATTTACATTGTTTTATATGTATTTTTGAATATCTCTTTCAATACAAATTTACCTTACTGTATATGCATTTTGTATATTTATTTCAATACAAATTTAAATATTTTATGTGTATTATGGTATATATATTTAAAAAAAAAATGCGCTATTTTATGGGAATTTTGCATCTTTCTTTTCATACAAATTTACATTTTATTATTGATATTCTGTGTATTTATTTTGATACTATTTTACATTATTCTATTTCTTTTTTGTATATATTTTTTTATACACATTTACATTATTTAATGTGTATCTTGCATATATATTTTATAAAAATCTACGTTATTTTAAGTGTATTTGTTTATATATTTTCATTCAAATTTACATGTATGTGCATTTTTTATGTTGATTTTAATACAAATTTAATTATTTTATGAGTATTTTGTATCTTTATTTTCATACAAATTTACATTATTTTATTGATTTATTATTTATTTTAATTCGATTTTTCATTATTCTATGTGTATTTTGTATATATATTTTATACAAATATACCTTACTTTATGTGTATTTGTTTTCATTTCATACAAATTTTCATTATTTTATGTGTATTTTGTACATGTATTTAAATGTGTATTTTGTATATTTATTTTCCTACAAATATACGTTCTTTTATCGGAATTTTCTTTACTTATTTTGATACGAGTTTACATTATTTGAGGTATATTTGGTATATATATTTTTATACTTATTTACATCATTTTATATGTATTTTGTATGTATATATTCATAGAAATTTACTCTATTTTATGAGTATTCGTGTGCATTTTGTATATTTATTTTACTACAAATTTACTTATTTCATGTGTATTTTTGTATATATATTTTTATACAAATATGCGTTATTTTATGGGTATTTTGCATCTTTATTTTCATAGAAATTTACATTATTTTATTGATATTCTGTTCATTTATTTTGATACGATTTTACATTATTCTATGTGTATTTTGTATATATTTTTTATACATTTTTCCTTAATTTAATGTGTATTTTGTATATATATTTTTTACAAATTTACGTTTCGTTACGTTACGTTACGTTACGTGTATTTGTTGATATATGTTGACACAAATTTACAATATCTTATGGGTATTTTGTATATATATTTCAAAAGAAATGTACCTAGTTTTATGTGTATTTTGTATATCTATTTTCATACAAATTGAAATTATTACTGGGTATTTTTTATGTATTTTTATACAAATTTTACTTATGTTATGTTTATTTTGTAAATTTATTTTCATTCAAATATATATTATTTTATTGGTATTTTGTTGATTTATTTTGATAAGAATTTACATTATTTTATATTATGTACTTTGTATATATATTTTTATACATTATTTAATGTTTATTTTGAATATATATTTTTTTACTAATTCATGTTATTTTATGTGTATTTGTATATATATTTTCATACAAATTTATTTTATTTTATGTGTATTTTGTACATATATTTCATTACAAATTTACCTTATTTATGTTTATTTTGTATATTTATTTCATTCAATTTTAAATTATTTTATGTGTATATTTGTATTTGTATTTAGGTTATTTTATGTGTATTTTCTATATATATTTTCATCCAAAATTCCATTAATTTTTTGGTATTTTGTTAATTTGATTCGATACGAATTTAGATTATTTAATTGGTATTTTGTATACATATTTTTATACGCATGTACTTTATTTAATGTGTGTTTTGTATATATATTTTTATGCAAATTTACTTTATTTTATGTGAATTTTTGTACATATATTTTTATAGAAATTTGCGTTATTTTATGTGTATTTTGTATATGTTTTCTCATACAAATTTACATTATTTTATTGGTATTTTGTTTATTTATTTTGATACGAATTACATTATTATATGTGTATTTTGTACAAATTTCATATACGTATTTACATTATTTAATGAGTATTTTGTTTATATATTTTTATACAAATTAACTTTATTATATGTGTATTTTTATAAATATTTTGATACAAATTTACATTATTTTATATACTTTGTATATATATTTGAATTCAAATTTAGCTTATTTTATGTGTATTTTGTTTATCTATTCTCATACAAATATAGTTACTTTTGTGTATTTTTGTGTATAGTTTTATACAAATTTACGTTATTTAATGTGTATTTTGTATTTTTATATTTATACAAATACACATTCTTATATTGGTATTTTGTTTATTTATTTTAATACGAATTTACATTATTTTATGTCTATTTTGTATAAATATTTTATCCAAATTTACGTTATTTTATGTGTATTTGTTTATATATTTTAAAACAAACTTACTTTATTTTATGTGTATTTTGTATATGTATTTCAATACAAATTTTCCTAATTTTATGTGTATTTTGCATATCTATTTTCAAACAAATTTAATTTATTTTTGTGTATTTTTGTATATATTTTCATACAAATTTTAGTTCTTTTATTTGTATTTTGTATATATATTTTCCTACAAATATACATTCTTTTATTAAAGTTTTGTTCATTTATTTTGATACGAATTTACATTATTTTATGTGTATTTTGTATATATAATGTTCTACGTATTTAAATTATTTTATGTGTATTTTGTATATACATTTTCATAAAAAAATTACGTTATTTTATTATGTGTATTCGTATATATTTTGATACTAATTTTATACAAATTCCTGTTATTTTATGTGTATTTGTATATATATTTTCATACAAATTCATATTATTTTATGTGTATTTTTACATTCATTTCATTATTAATTTACCTTTTTTTATGTTTATTTTGTATATCTATTTTCATTCAAAATTACAATATTTTATTGGTATTTTCTTAATTTAATTCGATAAGATTTTAGATTATTTCATAGGTATTTTGTATACATATTTTTATACTCATTTACATTATCTAATGTGTGTTTTGTATATATATTTTTATGCAAATTTATTTTATGTGCATTTCTGTAAATATATTTTTATAAAATTTTACGTTATTTTATGTGTATTTTGTATATGTTTTCTCATACAAATTTACATTATTTTATTGGTATTTTGTTTATTTATTTTTATATGAATAACATTATTATATGTGTATTTTGTATATATTTTTTATACGTATTTACATTATTTAATGTGTATTTTGTTTATATATTTTTATACATATTTATGTTATTATATGTGTATTTTTATAAATATTTTGATACAAATTTGCTTTATTTTATGTATTTTGTATATATATTTCAATTCATATTTAGCTTATTTTGTGTGTATTTTATATATCTAATTCCATACAAATTTAATTACTTCTGTGTACTTTTGTATATAGTATTATATAAATTTACGTTATTTTATTCGTATTTTTTATATTTATATTTATACAAATACACATTCTTTTATTGGTATTTTGTTTATTTATTTTGATACGAATTTACATTATTTTATGTGTATTTTGAATACATTTTTTATACGTATTTACTTCATTTTATGTGTATTTTGTATATATATTTTCATAGAAATCTACGTTATTTTATGTGTATTCGTATATATATTTTGAAACAAATTTACATTGTTTTATATGTATTTTGCATATCTATTTTAATACAAATTTAAATTAGTGTATGTGTATTTTGTATATTTATCTTAATACTAATTTAAATTTTCTATGTGTATTTTGGTATATCAAATTTTTTTTTTTTAAATGCGTTATTTTATGGGTATTTTTCTTCTTTATTTTCAAACAAATTTACATTATTTTATTAATATTCTGTGTATTTATTTTGATACGATTTTTCATTATTCTATATGTGTTTTGTATATATTTTTTATACATATCTACATTATTTATTTTTTGTAATTTATATATATATTCTAAACAAATTTACGTTATTTTAAGTGTATTTGTTTATGTATTTTCATTCAAATTTACATTATTATATGTGTATTTTGTATACGTATTTCAAAACAAATTTACCTAATTTTATGTGTATTTTGTATATTTATTTTCATACAAGTTTAAATTATTTTTGTGTATTTTTGTATATATTTTTATACAAATTTAAATTATTTTATGTATATTTTGCATATCTATTTTCATACAAATACTCATTCTTTTATCGATATATTGTTTATTTATTTTGACGCGAATTAACATTATATAATGTGTATTTTGTATATATATTTTTATACGTATTTACATCATTTCATGTGTATTTTGTATATATATTTCTATAGAAATCTACGTTATTTTATGTGTGTTCGTATATATATTTTGAAACAAATTTACACTGTTTTATGTGTATTTTGCATATTTTTTCAATACAAATTTACCTTATTGTATGTGCATTTTCTATATTAATTTTAATACAAATTTAATTATTCTATGTGTATTTTTGAATATGAATTTTTATAAAAATATACTTTATTTTATGGGTATTTTGCATCTTTATTTTCATACATATTTACCTTATTTTATCGATACTCTGTGTGTTTATTTTGATACGATTTTACATTATTCTATGTGTATTTTGTATATATATTTTATAGAAATGTATGTTATTTTATGTGTATTTGTTTTCATTTCATACAAATTTACATTATTTTATGTGTATTTTGTACATGTATTTAAATACAAATTAAACTAATTATATGTGTATTTTGTATATCTATTTTCATACAAATTGAAATTATTTTTGTGTTTTTTTTTTGTATATATTTTTATACAAATTTTCTCTATTTTATGTGTATTTTGTATATTTATTTTCCTGCAAATATACTTTCTTTTATCGGAATTTTGTTTATTTATTTTGATACGAGTTTACATTATTTTAGGGGCATTTGGTATATATATTTTTATATTTATTTACATCATTTTGTATGTATTTTGTATTCATATTTTCATAGAAATTTACTCTATTTTATGTGTATTCGTATATATCTTTTGATACAAATTTACATTATTTATGTGTATTTTGCATATCTATTTTAATACAAATTTACTTTATTGTATGTGCATTTTGTATATTTATTTTAATACAAATAAACTTATTTTATGTGTATTTTTTATATATATATATATATATATATATATATATATATATATATATATATATATATATATATATATATATATATATATATATATATATATTTTTTTTTTTTTATGCAGATATGCGTTATTATATGGGTATTTTGCATCTTTATTTTCATACAAATTTACATTATTTTATTGATATTCTGTTTATTTATTTTGATACGATTTAACATTATTCTATGTGTATTTTGTATATATTTTTTTCATACATATTTACATTATTTAATGTTTATTTTGTATATATATTTTTTTCCAAATTTACGTTGTTTTATCTGTATTTGTGAATATATTTTCATACAAATTTACATTATTTTATGTGTATTTTGTTTATGTATTTTAATACAAATTCGCCTAATTTTATGTGTATTTTGCATATCTATTTTCAAACTAATTTAAACTATTTTTGTGTATTTTTGTATATATTTTTATACAGATTTTAGATATTTTATTTGTATTTAGTATATATATTTTCCTACAAATATACATTCTTTTATTGGAATTTTGTCTATTTATTTTGATACGAATTTACATTATTTTATGTGTATTTTGTTTATATACTTTTCTACGTATTTAAATTATTTTATGTGTATTTTGTTTTTACATTTTCATAAAAATTTACGTTATTTTCTTGTGTGTATTCGTATATATTTTGATACAAATTTTATACAAATTCATGTTATTTTATGTGTATTTATATAAATATTTTCATACAAATTTAGATGTGTATTTTGTATACATTTTTTTATACGTATTTACTTAATTTTATGTGTATTTTTTATATGTATTTTTTTATAGAAATCTACGTTATTTTCTGTATTCGTATATATTTTTTTAAACAAATTTACAGTTTTATATGTATTTTGCATATCTATTTCAATACAAATTTACCTTAATGAATGTGCATTTTGTATATTTATTTTAGTACAAATTTAGATATTTTATGTGTATTTTGGTATATATATATTTTCAAAAAAATGCGTTATTTTATGGGTATTTTGCATCTTTATTTTCATACAATTTTACATTATTTTATTTATATTCTGAGTATTTATTTTGATACGATTTTACCCTATTCTATTTGTGTTTTGTATATATTTTTTTCATTCATATTTGCATTATTTAATGTGTATTTTGTATATATATTTTATACAAATTTACGTTATTTAAAGTGTATTTGTTTATATATTTTCACTCAAATTTACATTATTTTATGTGTATTTTGTATATGTATTTTAATACAAATTTACCTAATTTTATGTGTATTTTGTATATTTATTTTCATATAAATTTAAATTATTTTTGTGTATTTTTGTATGTATTTTTTATATTTATTTTTATAGAAAATTACGTTTTTTTATGTGTATTCGTATATATATTTTTAAATAAATTTACCTTGTTTTATGTGTGTTTTGCATATCTATTTCAATACAAATTTACCATATTGTTTGTTCATTTTGTATATTAATTTTAATATAAATTTATTTATTCTATGTGTATTTTTGTATATGTATTTTTATAAAAATATGCTTTATTTTATGGGTATTTTGCATCTTTATTTTCATACAAATTTACATTATTTTATTGACATTCTGTGTATTTATTTTGATACAATTTTACATTATTCCATGTGTATTTTGTATATATATTTTATAAAAATGTAAGCTAAATTTGAATTGAAATATATATACAAAATACATAAAATAATGTAAATTTGAATCAAAATATTTATAGAAATACACATATAATAACGTAAATTTAAAAAAAAATATATGAACAAAATACACATTAAATAATGTAAATACGTATAAAAAAATATGTACAAAATACACATATAATTATGTAATTCGTATCAAAATAAATAAACAAAATACCAAGAAAATAATGTAAATTTGTGTGAGAAAACATATACAAAATACACGTAAAATAACGCAAATTTATATAAAAATATATGTACAAAAATGCACTTAAAATAAAGTAAATTTGCATAAAAATATATATACAAAACACACATTAGATAATGCAAATGAGTAAAAAAATATGTATACAAAATACCTATGAAATAATCTAAATTCGTATCGAATTAAATTAAGAAAATACCAATAAAATAATGTATTTTTGGATGAAAAAATATATATAGAAAATACATATAAAATAACCTAAATACAAATATAAATATACACATAAAATAATTTTAAATAAAATGAAATAAATATAAAAAAATAAACTTAAAATAAGGTAAATTTGTAATGAAATATATGTAAAAATACACATAAAATAATATAAATTAGTATGAAAATATATATACAAATACACATAAAATAACATGAATTTTTATGTGAAAAATATATATACAAAATACACATAAAATAATGTAAATACGTAGAAAAATATATATACAAAATACACATAAAATAATGTAAATATGTAAGGAAAATATATACAAAATACACCTAGAGTAATGTAAAATTGTATTAATATAAATGAATAGAATATCAATAAAGTAATGTAAAAATGAAAACAAATATGTAAAATACCCATAAAATTACTCATTTAAAAAATATATATATACAAAAATAGACATCAAATAATTAAATTTGTATTAAAATAAATATACAAAAAACATTTAAAATAAGATAAATTTTTATTAAAATAGATATGCTATATACACATAAAATAATATAAATTTTATCAAAACATATACGAATACACTAAATAAAATAAGGTAAATTTTTATGAAAATATATATACAAAATACACATAAAATAATGTAAATACGTAGAAAAATACATATTTAAAATACACATAAAATAATGTAAATTCGTATCAAAATGAATAAACAAAATTCCAATAAAAGAATGTATATTTGTAGGAAAATATAAAAAATAAAACAAAAATACACAAAAATAATATAAATATATTTGAAAATAGATATGCAAACTACACATAAAATTAGGCAAATTTTAATTGAAATACATATAATATCTATTTTCATACAAACTTAATTATTTTTGTTTAATTTTGTATATAGTTTTTTACAATTTTACGTTATTTTATGTGGATTTTGTATATTTATATTTATAGAAGTACACTTTCTTTTATTGGCATTTTGTTTATTTATTTTGATACGAATTTACATTATTTTATGTGTATTTTGTATACATTTTCTTATACGTATTTACTTCATTTTATGTGTATTTTGTTTATATATTTTTATAGAATTCTACGTTAATTTATGTGTATTCGTATATATATTTTGAAACAAATTTACATTGTTTTATATGTATTTTGCATATCTATTTCAATACAAATTTACCTTATTGTATGTGCATTTTGTATATTTATTGTAATACAAATTTAAATATTTTATGTGTATTTTGGTATATATATTTTCATAAAAAATGCGTTGTTTTATGGGTATTTTGCATCTTTATTTTCATACAAATTTACATTATTTTATTAATATTCTGTGTATTTATTTTGATACTATTTAACATTATTCTATTTGTCTTTTGTATTTATTTTTTAATACATATTTACATTATTTAATGTGAATTTTGTATATATATTTCAAACAAATTTACGTTATTTTAAGTGTATTTGTTTATATATTTTTATTCAAATATACATTATTTTATGTATTTTTTATATATATTTCAATACAAATTTATTTTATTTTATACATATTTTGTATATCTATTTTCATACAAATTTAAATTACTTTTGTGTATTTTTGTATAGAGTTTTATACAAATTTACGTTATTTTATGTATATTTTGTATATTTATTTTAATACAAATTCACATTCTTCTATTGGTATTTTGTTTATTTATTTTGGTACGAATTTACATTATTTTATGTGTATTTTGTATATATATTTATATACGTATTTACATCATTTTATGTGTATTTTTTATATATTTTTTTTTTGAGAAATTTATGTTTTTTATGTTTTTTCGTATATATATTTTGCAACAAATTTACATTGTTTGATGTGTGTTTTGAATATCTATTTCAATACAAATTTACCATATTGTATGTGTATTTTGTATATTTATTTTAATACAAATTTAACTATTTGATATGTATTTTTGTATATATATTTTCATAAAAATATGCTTTTTATATGATTATTTTGCATCTTTATTTTCTTACAATTTTACATTATTTTATTGATATTCTGTGCATTTATTTTGATACGATTTAACATTGTTCTATGTGTATTTTGTATATATTTTATTTTACATATTTATATTATTTAATGTGCATTTTCTATTTATATTTTATACTTATATACTTTACTTTATGTCTATTTGTTTATATATTTTCATACAAATTTACATTATTTTATGTATATTTTTTATATGTATTTCAATACAAATTTATATGATTTTATGTGTATTTTGTATTTGTATTTTCATACAAATTGAAATTATTTTTGTGTATTTTTGTATGTATTTTTATACAAATGTTAGTTATTTTATATATTATTTTGTATATTTATTTTCCTACATATATACATTCTTTTATTGAAATTTAGTTTATTGAATTTGATACGAATTTACATTATTTTAGGTGTATTTTGCATATCTATTTCAATACAAATTTATCTTATTGTATGTGCATTTTGCATATGTATTTTCATACAAATTTAATTATTTTATGTGTATTTTTTTATAAATATTTTTATACAAATATGCGTTATTTTATGGGTATTTTGCATCTTTATTTTCATAGAAATTTATATTATTTTATTGATATTCTGTTCATTTATTTTGATACGATTTTACATTATTCTATGCGTATTTTGTATATATATTTTTATACACTTTTCCATTATTTAATGTGTATTTTGTATATATATTTTATACAAATTTACGATATTTTTTGTGTATTTGTTGATATATTTTGACAGAAATCTCTGGGTATTATATATATATATATATATATATATATATATATATATATATAAATATATATATATATATATATATATATATATATATATATATATATATTTATATATATATATATATATATATATATATATATATATATATATATATATTTCAAAAGAAATTTACCCCAGTTTTATGTGTATTTTGTATATCTATTTTCATATAAATTCAAATTATTTCTGGATATTTTTGTATATATTTTAATACAAATTTTACTTATGTTATGTGTATTTTGTAAATTTATTTTCATTCAAATATATATTATTTTATTGGCATTTTGTTGATTTATTTTGATACGAGTTTACATTATTTTATATGTACTTTGTATATATATTTTTATACGCATTTACATTATTTAATGTTTATTTTGAAAATATATTTTTATACAAATTCATGTTATTTTATGTGTATTTGTATATATATTTTCATACAAATTTACATTATTTTATGTGTATTTTGTACATATATTTCATTACAAATTTACCTTATTTTATGTTTATTTTGTGTATTAATTTCATTCAATTTTAAATTATTTTATGTGTCTATTTGTATTTGTATTTAGGTTATTTTATGTGTATTTTCTGTATATATTTTCATCCAAAATTTCATTATTTTATTGGTATTTTGTTAATTTAATTCGATACGAGTTTAGATTAATTGATAGGTATTTAGTATACATATTATATACGCATTTACATTATTTAATGTGTGTTTTGTATATATATTTTTATGCAAATTTACTTTATTTTATGTGCATTTTTGTACATATATTTTTAAAGAAATTTGCGTTATTTTATGTGTATTTTGTATATGTTTTCTCATACAAAATTACATTATTTCATTGGTATTATGTGTATTTATGTATATGTATTTTTATAAAAATATGCTTTATTTTATGGGTATTTTGCATCTTTATTTTCATACAAATTTACATTATTTTATTGATATTTTGTGTATTTATTTTGATACGATTTTGTATATTTATTTTGATACGATTTTGTATATATATTTAATACAAATGTACGTTATTTTATGTGTATTTGTTTTCATTTCATACAAATTATCATTATTTTATGTGTATTTTGTACATGTATTTAAAGACAAATTTAACTAATTATATGTGTATTTTGTATATCAATTTTCATAAAAAATGAATTTTTTTTTGTTTTTTTTTGGATATATATTTATACAAATTTACATTATTTTATGTGTATTTTGTATATTTATTTTCCTACAAATATTCGTTCTTTTATCGAAATTTTGTTTGTTTATTTTGATACGAATTTACATTATTTTAGGTGTATTTCGTATATATATTTTTATACTATTTACATCAATTTATATGTATTTTGTATGTATATTTTCATAGAAATTTACTCTATTTTATATGTATTCGTATATATATTTTGATACAAATTACATTATTGATGTGTATTTTCCATATGTATTTCAATACAAATTTACTTTATTGTATTTGCATTTTGTATATTTATTTCAATACAAATTTAATTATTTCATGTGTATTTTTTTATATATATTTTTATGCATATATTCGTTATTATATGGGTATTTTGCATCTTTTTTTTCATTCAAATTTAAATTATTTTATTGATATTCTGTTTATTTATTTTGATACGATTTAACATTATTCTATGTGTATTTTGTATATATATCTTTATACATATTTACATTATTTATTGTATATTTTGTATATATATATTTTATCCAAATTTACGTTATTTTATGTGTATTTGTTTATATATTTTCATACAAATTTTTGTTATTTTATTTGTATTTTGCATATATATTTTCCTACAAATATACATTCTTTTATTATAATTTTGTTTATTTATTTTGATACGAGTTTACATTATTTTATGTGTATTTTGTATATATATTTTTCTACGTATTTTTCTACGTATATCTACGTATTTACAAATACAAATATACACATACAATAAGTATTTAATGTGTATTTTCTATATATATTTCATACAAATTTACGTTATTTTAAGTGTATTTGTTTATTTATTTTCATTCAAATTTACATTATTTTATGTGTATTTTGTATATGTATTTCAATAGAAATTTACCAAATTTTATGTGTATTTTGTATATATATTTTTATACAAATTTGAATTATTTTTTGTGTATTTTTGTATAGAGTTTTATACAAATTTACAATATTCTATGTGTATTTTGTATATCTATTTTCATACAAATACACATTCTTTTATTGATATTTTGTTAATTTATTTTGATGCGAGTTTACATTATTTAATGTGTATTGTGTATATATATTTTTATACGTATTTACGTCATTTCATGTGTATTTTGTATATATATTTCTATAGAAATATACGTTATTTTATGTGTATTCGTATATGTATTTTGAAACAAATATACATTGTTTTATGTGCATTTTGCATATTTTTTCAATACAAATTTACCTTATTGTACGTGCATTTTGCATATTAATTTTAATACAAATTTAATTATTCTATGTGTTTTTTTGTATATGTATTTTTATAAAGAATATGCTTTATTTTATGGGTATTTTGCATCTTTATTTTCGTACAAATTTACATTATTTTATTGATATTTTGTGTATTTATTTTGATACGATTTTACATTATTCTATGTGTATTTTGTATATATATTTAATACAAATGTACGTTATTTTATGTGTATTTGTTTTCATTTCATACAAATTTTCATTATTTTATGTGTATTTTGTACATGTATTTAAAGACAAATTTAACTAATTATATGTGTATTTTGTATATCAATTTTCATAAAAATTGAAATTTTTTTTGTTTTGTTTTTGTATACATTTTTATACAAATTTTCGTTATTTTATGTGTATTTTGTATATATATTTTCCTACAAATATACGTTCTTTTATCGGAATTTTGTTTGTTTATTTTGATACGAATTTACATTATTTTAGGTGTATTTGGTATATATATTTTTATACTATTTACATCATTTTATATGTATTTTGTCTGTATATTTTCATGGAAATTTACTCTATTTTATGTGTATTCGTATATATATTTTGATACAAATTTACATTATTGACGTGTATTTTGCATATGTATTTCAATACAAATTTACTTTATTGTATATGCATTTTGTATATTTATTTCAATACAAATTTAATTATTTCATGTGTATTTTTGTATATATATTTTTATGCATATATGCGTTATTATATGGGTATTCTGCATCCTTATTTTTTATACAAATTTAAATTATTTTATTGATATTCTGTTTATTTATTTTGATACGATTTTACATCATTCTATGTGTATTTTGTATATATATATATTTATACATATTTACATTATTTAATGTATATTTTGTATATATATTTTATCCAAATTTACGTTATTTTATGTGTATTTGTTTATATATTTTCATACAAATTTACATTATTTTATGTGTATTTTGTATATGTATTTCAATACAAATTTGCCTAACTTTATGTGTATTTTGCATATCTATTTTCAAACAAATTTAAACTATTTTTGTGTATTTTTGTATTTATTTTTATACAAATTTTAGTTATTTTATTTGTATTTTATATATATATTTTCCTTCATATATACATTCTTTTATTATAATTTTGTTTATTTATTTTGATACGAGTTTACATTATTTTATGTGTATTTTGTATATATTTTTTTTCTACGTATTTACATTATTTTATGTGTCTTTTGTATATATATTTTAATAAAAATTAACATTATTTTATTGTGTGTATTCGTATTTATTTTGATACAAATTTTATACAAATTCATGTTATTTTATGTGTATTTGTATATATATTTTCATACAAATTTATATTATTTTATGTGTATTTTTACATATTTTTCATTACAAATTTACCTTATTTTATGATTATTTTGTATATTTATTTCATTCAATTTAAAATTATTTTATGTGTATATTTGTATTTTTATTTACGTAGTTTTATGTGTATTTTCTATATATATTTTCATCCAAAATTACATTATTTTATTGGTATTTTCTTTATTTAACTCGATACGAATTTAGATTTTTTCATAGGTATTTTGTATACATATGTTTATACTCATTTACATTATGTAATGTGTGTTTTGTATATATTTTTTAATGCAAATTTATTTTATGTACATTTTTGTACATATATTTTTATAGAAATTTATTTATTTTATGTGTATTTTGTATATGTTTTCTCATAAAAATTTACATTATTTTATTGGTATTTTGTTTATTTATTTTGATACGAATTACATGATTATATGTGTATTTTGTACATATTTTTTTATACGTAATTACATTATTTAATGTGTATTTTGTCTATATATTTTTATATAAAGTCTACGTAATTATATGTGTATTTGTAGAAATATTTTGATACAAATTTACATTATTTTATGTATTATGTATATACATTTCGATTCAAATTTAGCTCATTTTAACTGTATTTTGTATGAATATTTTCATACGAATTTAATTACTTCTGTGTATTTTTGTATATAGTTTTATACAAATTTACGTTATTTTGTGTGTATTTTTTGCAAAATACACATTCTTTTATTAGTATTTTGTTTATTTATTTTGATACGAATTTACATTATTTTATGTGTATTTTGTATACATTTTCTTATACGTATTTACTTCATTTGATGTGTATTTCGTATATATATTTTTATAGAAATCTACGTTATTTTATGTGTATTCTTATATATTTTTTGAAAGAAATTTACATTGTTTTATATGTATTTTGCATATCTATTTCAACACATTTACCTTTTTGTATGTGCATTTTGTATATTTATTGTAAAACAAAATTAAATATTTTATGTGTATTTTGGTATATATATTTTTATAAAAAATGCGTTATTTAATGGGTATTTTGCATCTTTATTTTCATACAAATTTACATTGTTTTATTAATATTCTGTGTATTTATTTTGATACGATTTTACATAATTCTATTTGTGTATTGTATATATTTTTTTTATACATATTTACATTATTTAATGTGTATTTTGAATATTTTAAAACAAATTTACGTTATTTTATGCGCATCTGTTAAAATATTTTGATAAAAATTTACATTATTTTATGTATTTTGTATATATATCTCATTACAAACTTAGTTTATTTTATGTATATTTTGTATATCTATTTTCATTCGTATCAAAATAAATAAACAAAATAGCAATAAAATAATGTAAATTTGTATGAGAAAACATATACAAATGCACATAAAATAACGCAAATTTCTAAAAAAATAAATGTACTTTTGTACAATTTGCGTTATTTTATGTGTATTTGTATATGTTTTCTCATACAAATTTACATTATTGAAATATATATATACAAAATACATAAAATAAATCAAATATTTTAGATGCATAAAATAAAGTAAATTTGCATAAAAATATATATATACAAAACACACATTAAATAATGTAAATGCGTACATAAAATAACCTAAATTTGTATAAAACTATATACAAAAATATACAAAAATAATTTAAATTTGTATGAAAAGAAATATACAAAATACACATAAAATTAGGTAAATTTGTATTGAAATACATATACAAAATACACATAAAATAATGTAAATATATAAAATATATAAACAAATACACTTAAAATAACGTAAATTTGTATAAAATATATATGCAAGATACACATTAAATAATCTAAATGTGTATAAAAAAAAAAAAGAAATAGAATAATGTAAAATCGTATCAAAATAAATACACAGAATATCAATAAAATTATGTAAATTTGTATGAAAATAAAGATGCAAAATTCCCATAAAATAGCGCATTTTTTATAAAAATATATATACCAAAATACACATAAAATATTTAAATTTGTATTGAAATAAATTTACAAAATGCATATACAGTAAGGTAAATTTGTATTGAAAGAGATATTCAAAAATACATATAAAACAATGTAAATTTGTTTCAAAATATATATACGAATACACATAAAATAACGTAGATTTCTATAGAAATATATATACAAAATACACATGAAATTATGTAAATACGTATAAAAATATATATACAAAATACATATTAAGTAATGTAAATTCGTGTCAAAATAAATAAACAAAATATCATGAAAAGAATGTGTATTTGTATGAAAATAAATAATAGATAATAAATTTGTATGAAATATATATGCAAGATACTCATTAGATAATGTAAATATATATAAAAAAAATATACACAAAAAACAAATAGAATAATGTAAAATCGTATCAAAATAAATACACCGAATATTAATAAAATAATGTAAATTTGTATGAAAATAAAGATGCAAAATTCCCATCAAATAGCGCTTTTCTTATAAAAATATATATACCAAAATACACATAAAATATTTAAATTTGTATTGAAATAAATATACAAAATGCACATACAATAAGGTAAACTTGTATTGAAAGAGATATGCAAAAATACATATAAAACAATGGAAATTTGTTTCAACATATATATACGAATACACATAAAATAACGTAGATTTCTATAAAAATATATATACAAAATACACATAAAATTAAGTAAATACGTATAAAAAATGTATACAAAATACACATAAAATAATGTAAATTCGAATCAAAATAAATAAACAAAATACCAATAAAAGAATGTGTATATGTATAAATATAAATATACAAAATACACATACAAAATAAACATAAAATAAGGTAAATTTGTAATGATATATATGTACAAAATACACATAAATTAATGTAAATATATATGAAAATATATATACAAATACACATAAAATACCATGAATTTGTATAAAAATATATATTCAAAATAAATATTAAATAATGTAAATGCGTATAAAAATATATATACAAAGTACATATAAAATAATGTAAATTCGTATCAATATAAATCAACAAAACACCAATAAAATAATATATATTTGAATGAAAATAGATTTACAAAATACACATAACACAACTACAATTTGTATTAAAATATATACAAAAATACGTAGAAATAATTTGAGTTTGTATGAAAATAGATATACAAAATACGCATAAAACTAGGTAAATTTCTTTTGAAATATATAAACAAAATACTCATAAAATATTGTAAATTTGTGTCAAAATATATAAACAAATACACATAAAATAACGTAAATTTGTATGAAAATAATATACAAAATACACATAGAATAATGTCAAATCGTATCGATATGAATGAGCAGATTATCAATAAAATAGGAATATATATACAAAATACACATGAAATGATGTAAATACGTATAAAAATATATATACAAAATACATATTGAATAATAAAAATTCGCGTCAAAATAAATAAACAAAATATCAATAAAAGAATGTGTATTTGTATGAAAATAGATATACAAAATACACATAACATAGCCTAAATTTGTATAAAACTATATACAAAAATACATAAAAATAATTTAAATTTGTATGAAAATAAATATACAAATTACACATAAAATTAGGTAAATTTCTATTTAAATACATATACAAAATACACATGAAAAAATGTAAATTTGAATGAAAATACATAAACAAATACACTTAAAATAACGTGAATATGTATAAAAAAATATATCCAAAACACAAATAGAATAATGTAAAATCGTATCAAAATAAATACACAGAATATTAATAAAATAATGTAAATTTGTATGAAAATAAAGAAGCAAAATACCAATAAAATAACGCATTTTTTTATGAAAATATATATACCAAAATACACATAAAAAAATTAAATTTGTAATAAAATAAATATACAAAATACATATACAATAAGTGTGAGGGAAGACGACTTATTTACCCTTGTTTCACCTCAGCAAGGTGCACTTCAAGCCCTGCTAATCCTCTCAAAGGCCGCGGTAATGCGCTTCGAACCCTGCTCCATACCTCCAAGGGTTCGAAGGAACGTGATGTGGAGGACCGGCGTGGAGGTGTGGGGGAGACTACCCTGGGACTCAGCCGAGTTAACACCTTTACCGGCCTCCCATTCTGCTCACCGCCGAGCGGGGTTGTGGCTGACACGAGCCCTGCCAGTCTGCTGCCCCCGTTATTGCTCTCCTCCTCATCGGACGTTGTGGCTTCATATCGCTGCCTTATCTCCATCCTACTTGTGGCCCCAGGGCCCTTCCAACTCCGAAGTTCCGACACCGTCTCGCCGCCGCGTCACCACCCTGCCAGTGGCCCCTGGCTCTCTCCAACCGGGACTCTGTTGACGCTGGGCGACGCTACCCCGGGAATACTATACTTCTCCCGTGTGTATGGGTGTTGAGGAGGCAATTAAATGTAAAAGCCACTCTAGTGTTTATCTCGCCACGCACCCAGGGAAGCTGAGGGATACCGGGCCTAACGAGGGACTTGATCTGGCGTCCCCTCCACCTAACTACGCCTGGGCCCTGTCCCTCACAAGTGGCGACCTCGCCAGGATTCCTCCTCCCTTCCGTGTGCTTCGAGGCGAGATGAACCACCCCAGTCACCATTGACGGTCAAGATTGTCCCCTACCTCCACTTGCTGTTCCGGGCTCAACGTGAGTGTTTTGGTGACTGTTTTTTTTTTGTTGTGTGAGGCTCTTTCTTTGCCTAACCAGGTGCGTCATAGATGACTCTGGTTCAGGGCCTCGTGATTGTCAGGTGCAGAGTTTAACTCTTCTGACCTTGGACCCCTTCATCCTAATGTTTCACATTAGTTTGGGTCGTGTCTCGTGCACTTTGGTGGTGATTTAATTCACCCCCTTTTTTTTGAGCTGGTAGTCTCCATTGTTTGTTTATTTATTTAGAAGGTTGAACAGCTTAACTGTTTTCATTTATATTGTTTTGTCTTGTTCTGTTGATTAGTACTCCGTTGAAGATGTCGTCAATTCAGGAACTAGTCAGCTTAGGACGACAGTTGGGCTACGAAGGGGACGACCTCAGGAACTTCGTCTCCGAGGAGCAGTCACGCCAACGGGACGAGCGGGAGCGTGAAAGACAAGAGAGGAGAGAAAGGGAGGAAAAGGAGCGAGAAGAGAAGGAAAAGGAAAGGGAGCATGCTCTTGCCCTTGAGCGGCTTAAACTTCAAGCACCTGGTAACAAAGGTATGGCCCCCCTTGGCGCCGACCCTGCCACTCGTCCCAAGCTACCAGTGTATCGCGAAGGGGAAGAGATAGCTTCGTATTTCACTCGTTTCGAACGAGTCGCCTCTCTCCTCAAGATTGCCGTCAGTGATTATGCCATCTACCTAGGAAGCTTGCTTACCGGTAAACTGGCTGAATTTTACACTTCTTTGTCTGCAGACGTTACAGAAGACTACAGCCAGCTGAAGGCAGCCATTTTGCAGCACTTCCACCGGACAAGCGACCACTACCGCAGCGCCTTCCGTTCAGCCAAACTCGGTGCCGGGGAAACATTCCAACATTTCTCCACCCTTCTAGGCCGACACTTCGATCACTGGCTCGACTCCAGCGAGGTAACTCTCTCCTTCTCGGATCTCAGGTCCTTTATGATCCTTGACCAGTTTATGGCTTCCGTCCCAGCTGAGTTACGGATGTTCCTGAAGGAGAACAACATTCGCACACTAGACGAAGCCGTAAAGCGCGCCGATATCTGGGCTTCTGCCCACCGCTACTATTCAAGGTACCCTTCAGTGACTGAGCCCAACAAACGGCCGCTCTCTACTAAACCATCGTCTTCAAAGGGATCTCCACCCACTTCAAGGAAATCATCCTCAGTTAAGTGCCATAATTGTGGAGAGCCAGGCCACATTAGACGAAACTGTCCTCAAAATCCTGCATTATTCAAACAAAAGCCTAAATCTGACTCTTTCCCGGGAAATGTAAAGATCGCGTCCTGCCTCTCTAAACCTTCTTGTCAACAGTACTACACTACGGGCACCATCAACGGCTCCAGGGTGTCAACAATCATTCGGGATACGGGATGCTCTAGGATTCTAGTGTCAGAGGAAGCCCTGCCCGACGTGGACGTCTCTCAGTGTAACACCGTTCGCTGCTTCGACTACTTGGGACGAGCGGATGACTTCCCGGTGGTAAGGTGTTTCCTTCGCTGTCCCTACTTCGACGGTTGGATCGACGCTGTTCGCGCCCCATTAAAGTACTGCAGCGTCTTGGTGGGTAACGTCGAAGGAGTGCGTTCACCTGACGACCCGGACAACACCAAGATCTACGAAGACACTGTAACTCCTCCTATTCCAGTTGAGGTGGCGGCTGTCCAGACCCGTGCTGCCGCCGCTCGGAAAATTCACCCTTTGGTACTCTCAAACCTTGAGCCTTTGTCTGTGACACCTAAAGAATTCTCTGATTTGCAGAAGGCGTGTCCTACTCTAGTAGCCCTGCGGAACAAGGCCGCCAATGGTGAACAAGATGTCACTCGTAAGGGCTGCACTTTTAGCTATGAGGTATCCGAAGGACTACTTTACCGGATTTGCCTTTCGTCAAATTGCCCAAACCTGCCTGGCAAGAGATATTTAGTGGTTCCTGCAGAATGCCGCCGTGCAGTATTAACCCTCGCCCATGAGAGTCCTCTAGCTGGCCATCTTTCGCACCGCAAGACGGGGATGAAGATCGGAGAACAGTTCTACTGGCCAGGTATGTGGTCTGACATCCGTAGCTTCTGCCAGTCGTGCGACAAGTGTCAGCGCATGTCCGTCAGGGGGAGAGTGAAACCAGTTCCCCTGAAACAACTCCCAATAATTACAGAACCCTTTTCAAGGGTTGCTGTTGATATCGTTGGCCCCTTGTCTCCTCCAATCTCTGAAGGACACCGGTACATCCTAACACTCATAGACTTTGCCACAGGGTTTCCTGAAGCTGTCCCCCGAAAAGAAGTTACTTCCATTTCGGTAGCTGAGGCACTGTTAGAAGTATTTTCAAGAGTGGGTATTCCCCGTGAGATCCTGTCGGACCGAGGCACACAGTTTACCTCGCAGATGATGTCTGAACTCCATAGGCTTATAGGAGTTAAGCCACTCTTTACTACGCCGTATCATCCTAGTGGCAACGGGAGGATTGAGAGGTTCCACTCGACTCTCAAGGCATCTCTACGAAAACTGTGTTCTGACAAGCCTCGGGAATGGCACCGCTACCTACCTGCTGTTTTGTTCGCCTTAAGGGAAATGCCGAGCGATCGAACAGGATTCTCTGCCTTTGAGCTCCTGTATGGAAGGACAGTAAGGGGCCCGCTTTCGATCTTGCGCGATTTATGGGAGGATAACAAGCTCACTACTGATGATCGATCTTGCTACCAATATGTTATAGAGCTGAAGGACAAGCTAGCGGACTGTGCGAAAATCGCCGCTGAAAACGCAGACATAAGCGCCGCCAAATATAAGACATACTTTGACTTGAACTCCCAGGACCGACAGTTCAAGCCAGGCGACGAGGTGCTTGTCCTCCTTCCAGACTCCACTAGTAAGCTGCTGCTGGCCTGGAACGGTCCTTACACTGTCCTCGAACGTAAGAACAGAGTTAATTACGTCATAGAGGAAAAAGGGAAACCCAAGTTGTACCACGCTAACCTGTTGAAACGCTATTACAGACGTGCCCAGGTGAACCAAGCCGCTGTCTTGGATGAGATCTTTCTCCCCAGTGATGCACAGGATGCCCCGGAGTTAACCTTTTCTCTAGCCGAGCCGGAACTTCTCGAAACGGCCGACGATCTCCCAATCACCCCGGATGGTCGCTTGGATCAGGCCGACTCGAACACCGCCCCGGAGGTAAGAGAAACACTCACCACATCCCAACGCAGTGAACTCTTCCAGCTCATCTCCGACTTCAAGGACGTTTTCTCAGAAATTCCTGGTTGTACTTCCTCCCTCCAACATGACATAGAAGTGTGTACCACTGAGCGCGTCAAGCCTAAACTCTATCCGATCCCCTCCATCTCAGGCCCTTCTTTCAACAGGAAGTCGAACAACTCCTCAGCCAAGGGATCATCAAGCCTTCCACGTCACCGCATTGCTCCCCAGTCGTCATGGTCAAAAAGACTGCTGGCAACTACCGCCTTGCCGTCGACTACCGGGTACTAAACTCCATTACAGTTTTCGATGCGGAGCCAATAACTACCATAACGGAAGACCTTCATAAATTCTACGGGAGCAGGTATTTCTCAGAATTAGACCTAACCAAAGCTTATTACCAGGTACCACTTACTGACCGAGCTATGTGTCTTACAGCCTTTCCGACACACCTGGGGTTGATGGAGTTCTGCCGCCTCCCATTTGGACTTGTTACAGCTTGTGCCACTTACATCAGATTGATGCGACTCGTCCTTGCTGGTCTGGAAGGAGTAACTTTCTACTTTGATAATATATTCATTTTTGGCTCAACTTGGGGAAAACATCTCGATGCTCTCAACTCCGTCCTCATCCGTCTCAGACAGCATGGTCTTACCGCCCGTCCCTCAAAGTGCCGGTTTGGATTCGGATCAATTGAGTACCTCGGATTTATCGAGGACGGCAACACCCTGCGCCCTCAGGAAAACAAGGTATCGGCCATCTCTTCAATACAACCTCCTTCTAATAAGAAGCTGCTTCGATCCTTTCTAGGCATGGTATCCTTCTATAGAATGTTCATCCCGGATGCAGCCTCATACACCAGCAGCCTGTCGGATCTTCTGCGCAAGGGCGTCCCCGAACCACTTGTATGGACCGAGGAACTACAAGTATGTTTCGAACGTCTGAAGACTGCTCTACACTCCGATCCAGTACTGAGGTTGCCGGACCAGACTCGCCCTTTTGTGCTACGGACGGATGCTTCAAACCAGGCTTTGGGAGCTGTCTTGCTGCAGTTCCACCAAGACTGCCCTCACCCGGTGGCTTATGGCAGCCGGAAACTATTGGATCGGGAACGACGGTACTCCACGATTGAGAGGGAATGTTTGGCCGTTGTTTTTGGCATCAGACACTTCGATTACTACCTTCGAGGTAAAGAGTTTGTGCTGGAGGTAGACCACAAGCCTCTAGTATACCTAACACACTTCAAGGGGGGTAACGACAGACTCCTCCGTTGGGCCCTTTGCCTTCAAGGTTATAGATTTAGGGTAGTTCATATTGCTGGGGAGAATAATATCGGTGCTGACCTTTTAAGTAGATCAGAATAATCGTTGGGGTATATATTTGTTTGTCCTTTTCCGGGTCGTACTAGGTTTTCGTTATTGGTGGTGTTGGATAAAGTTATTTTGCTCATATTTCGTTGTTCTGTTGGGTTTTGGTTTTCTTGGTCGGGGTTTAGTCTTCCCTTCAGCTTATCTCGATTCCCTGTATCGAGTCTTGTTAGGGGGGATGTGTGAGGGAAGACGACTTATTTACCCTTGTTTCACCTCAGCAAGGTACACTTCAAGCCCTGCTAATCCTCTCAAAGGCCGCGGTAATGCGCTTCGAACCCTGCTCCATACCTCCAAGGGTTCGAAGGAACGTGATGTGGAGGACCGGCGTGGAGGTGTGGGGGAGACTACCCTGGGACTCAGCCGAGTTAACACCTTTACCGGCCTCCCATTCTGCTCACCGCCGAGCGGGGTTGTGGCTGACACGAGCCCTGCCAGTCTGCTGCCCCCGTTATTGCTCTCCTCCTCATCGGACGTTGTGGCTTCATATCGCTGCCTTATCTCCATCCTACTTGTGGCCCCAGGGCCCTTCCAACTCCGAAGTTCCGACACCGTCTCGCCGCCGCGTCACCAACCTGCCAGTGGCCCCTGGATCTCTCCAACCGGGACTCTGTTGACGCTGGGCGACGCTACCCCGGGAATACTATACTTCTCCCGTGTGTATGGGTGTTGAGGAGGCAATTAAATGTAAAAGCCACTCTAGTGTTTATCTCGCCACGCACCCAGGGAAGCTGAGGGATACCGGGCCTAACGAGGGACTTGATCTGGCGTCCCATCCACCTAACTACGCCTGGGCCCTGTCCCTCACAATAAGGTAAATTTGTATAGACATAGATGTGCAAAATACATATCAAACATTGTAAATTTGTTTCAAAATATATATACGAATACACATAAAATAACGTAGATTTCTATAAAAATATATATTCAAAATACACATAAAATGTAGTAAATACGTATAAAAAAATGTATGCAAAATACATATAAAATAATGTAAATTCGCATCAAAATAAATAAAGAAAATAGCAATAAAATAATCTAAATTTGTATGAGAAAACATATACAAATACATATAAAATAACGCAAATTTCTATAAAAATATATGTACAAAAATGAATGTAAAATAAAGTATATTTGCATAAAAATATATTTACAAAACACACATTAAATAATGTAAATGCGTACATAAAATAACCTAAATTTGTATAAAACTATATACAAAAATACACAAAAATAATTTAAATTTGTATGAAAAGAAATATAGAAAATACACATAAAATTAGGTAAATTTGTATTGAAATACATATACAAAATACACATAAAATAATGTAAATTTGAATAAAAATATATAAACAAATACACATAAAATAACGTAAATTTGTATGAAATATATATACAAAATACACATTAAATAATGTAAATATGTATAAAAAAATATATACAAAACACAAATAAAATAATGTAAATTTGTTTCAAAATATATATACGAATACACATAAAATAACGTAGATTTCTATAAAAATACATATACAAAATACACATAAAATTAAGTAAATACGTATAAAAAAATGTATACAAAATACACATAAAATAATGTAAATTCGTATAAATATAAATAAACAATATACCAATAAAAGAATGTGTATTTGTATAAATATAAATATACAAAATGCACATAAAATAACGTAAATTTATATAAAACTATATACAAAAATACACAGAAGTAATTAAATTTGTATGAAAATAGATATACAAAATACACACAAAATAAGCTTAATTTGAATTGAAATATATGTACAAAATACATAAAATAAAGTAAATTTGTATGAAAATATTTTTTCAAATACACATATAATTACGTAAATTTTATATAAAAATATATAAATAAAATACACATTAAATAACGTAAATACGTATAAAAAAGTATGTACAAAATACACATATAATCATGTAATTCGTATCAAAATAAATAAACAAAATACAAATAAAATAACGTAAATTTTTATGAGAAAACATATACAAAATACACATAAAATAACGCAAATTTCTATAAAAATATATGTACAAAAATGCACATAAAATAAATTTGCATTAAAAAATATATACAGAACACACATTACATAATGTAAATGAGTATTAAAATATGTATACAAAATACCTATGAAAAAATCTAAATTCGTATCGAATTAAATTAAGAAAATACCAATAAAATAATGTAATTTTGGATGAAAATATATATAGAAAATACACATAAAATAACCTAAATACAAATACAAATATACACATAAAATAATTTAAAATTGAATGAAATAAATATACAAAATAAACATAAAATAAGGTAAATTTGTAATGAAATATATGTAAAAATACACATCAAATAATATAAATTTGTATGAAAATATATATACAAATACACATAAAATAACATGAATTTGTAAGAAATTTGTATCAAAATATATACGAATACACACAATAAAATAACGTAAATTTTTATGAAAATGTATATACAAAATACACATAAAATAATTTAAATACGTAGAAAAATATATATACAAAATACACATAAAATAATGTAAACTCGTATCAAAATAAATAAACAAAATTCCAATAAAAGAATGTATATTTGTAGGAAAATATATATACAAAATACAAATAAAATAAGTAAAATTTGTATAAAAATATATACAAAAATACACAAAAATAATTTAAATTTGTATGAAAATATATATGCAAAATACACATAAAATTAGGCAAATTTGTTTTGAAATACATATAAAAAATTCACATTAAATAATGTTGATTTGTAGGAAAATATATAAACAAATCCACATCAAATAACGTAAATTTGGATAAAATATATATACAAAATAAACACTAAATAATGTATATATGTATAAAAAAATATATACAAAATACACATAGAATAATGTTAAATCGTATCAAAATAAATAAACAGAATATCAATAAAATAATGTAAATTTGTATGAAAATAAAGATGCAAAATACCCATATTATAACGCATATTTGCATAAAAATATATATACAAAAATGCACATAAAATAATTTAATTTGTATTAAAATAAATATACAAAATGCACATACAATAAAGTAAATTTGCATTGAAATAGATATGCAAAATACACATAAATAATGTCAATTTGTATCAAAAATATATATACGAATACACATAAAATAGAGTAAATTTCTATGAAAATACACATACACAATACACATAAAATGATGTAAATAAGTATAAAAATATATATATCAAATACACCTAAATAAAGTAAAATCGTATCAAAATAGATACACAGAATATTAATAAAATAATGTAAATTTGTATGAAAATTAAGATGCAAAATACCCATAAAATAACGCATTTTTTAGAAAAATATATATACCAAACACTCATAAAATATTTGAATTTGTATTAAAATAAATATACAAAATGCACATACAATACGATAAATTTGTATTGAAAGAGATACGCAAAATACATATAAAACAATATAAATTTGTTAAAAATATATATACGAATACACATAAAAAAAACTTAGATTTATATAAAAATATATATATACATATATATATATATATATATATATATATAAATATGTATACAAAATACACATAAAATAATGTAAATTCGTATAAAAAATATATACAAAATACTAATAAAAGAATGTAAATTGTATAAATATAAATAATAAAATAACGTAAATTTGTATAAAACTATATACAAAAATACACAGAAGTAATTAAATTTGTATGAAAATAGATATACAAAATACACACAAAATAAGCTAAATTTGAATTGAAATATATATACAAAATACATGAAATAAAGTAAATTTGTATGCAAATATATAAACAAAATACACATTAAATAATGTAAATACGTATAAAAAAAATATGTACAAAATACACATATAATCATGTAATTCGTATCAAAATAAATAAACAAAATACCAATAAAATAATATAAATTTGTAGAGTAAAAATGTATGTTGCATATTTTTCAATACAAATTTACCTATTATATAAGCATTTTGTATAAAATTTTAATACAAATTTAATTATTCGATGTGTATTTGTATCAGTATTTTATAAACATATGCTTTATTTGTATTTTTGCATCTTTATTATTTCATACAAATTTACATTATTTTATTGATATTCTGCTCATTCATTTTGATAAATTGACATTATATTTATGTGTATTTTGTATATATTCATATAAATATAATATTATATATATATATATATATATATATATATATATATATATATATATATATATATATATATATATATATATATATATATATATATATATATATATATATATATATATATATATATATATATATATATATATATATATATATATATATATATATATATATATATATATATATATATATATATATATATATATATATATATATATATATATATAATGCAATTGTACGTTATTTTATATGTATTTGTTTATATATTTTATATATTTTATATATTTTATATTACATTATTTAATGTGTATTTCAATTAAAATTTGCCTAATTTTATGTGTAGTTTGCATATCTACTTTCAAACAAATTTATATTGTTTTTGTGTATTTTTGTATAAATTTTTATATAAATCTAAGCTATTTTATTTGTATTTTGTATATATATTTTCCTACAAATATACATTCTTTTATTGGAATTTTCTTAATTCATTTTGATACGAATTTACATTATTTTATGTGTATTTTAAATATGTATTTTTCTACGTATTTACATTATTTTATGTGTATTTTGTATATATATTTTCAAAAAAATGTACGTTATTTTATTTTGTGTATTCGTATATGTTTTGATACAAATTTGTATTATTTTATGTGTATTAAGCATATCTATTTCAATAAAAATTTATCTTATTATACGTGTATTTTGTATATTTATTTTAATACAAATTTAATTATTTGATGTGTATTTTTGTATATATAGATTTTTTTAAATGAGTAATTTTATGGGTATTTTAACTCTTTGTTTTCATTTTTACATTACTTTATTGATATTCTGTACATTTATATTGATACAATTTTACATTATTCTAGGTGTATTTTGTATATATTTTCATACAAATTTACATTATTTTATGTGTATTTTGTATATATATTTTTCTACGTATTTAAATTATTTTATGTGTATTTTGTGTATACATTTTCATAAAAATTTACGTTATTTTATTATGTGTATTCGTATATATTTTGATACAAATTCTATAGAAATTCTTGTTATTTAATGTGTATTTGTATATATATTTTCATACAAATTTATATTATTTTATGTGTATTTTTACATAAATTTCATTACAAATTTACCTTATTTTATGTTTATTTTGTATATTTATTTCATTCAGTTTTAAATTATTTTATGTGTATATTTGTATTTGTATTTAGGTTATTTTATGTGTATTTTCTATATATATATTTTCATCCAAAATTACATTATTTTATTGGTATTTTCTTAATTTAATTCGATACGAATTTAGATTATTTCATAGGTATTTTGTATACATATTTTTATACTCATTTACATTATCTAATCTGTGTTTTGTATATATATTTTTATGCAAATTTACTTTATTTTATGTGCATTTTTGTACATATATTTTTATAGAAATTTGCTTTATTTTATGTGTATTTTGTATATGTTTTCTCACACAAATTTACATTATTTTATTGGTATTTTGTTTATTTATTTTGATACAAATTACATGATTATATGTGTATTTTGTACATATTTTTTTATACGTATTTACATTATTTGATGTGTATTTTGTTCATATATTTAAAAAATTACGTTATTATATGTGTATTTGTATACCTATTTTGATACAAATTTACATTATTTTATGTATTTTGTATATATATTTCAATTCAAATTTAGCTTAAATTTTTATAAAATATATATACAAAATACACATGGAATAATGTAAAATTGTATCAAAATAAATACACAGAATATTAATAAAATAATGTAAATTTCTATGAAAATACAGATGCAAAATACCCATAAAATAAAGCATATTTTTTATATATATACATATACAAAAATACACATAAAATAATTAAATTTGTATTAAAATTAATATACAAAATGAACAAACAATATGGTAAATTTGTATTGAAATAGATATGCAAAACACACATAAAACAAGGTAAATTTATTTCAAAATATATACGAATACACATAAAAAAACGTAATTTTCTATAAAAATATATATAAAAAATACATACAAAAATACACAAAAATAATTTAAATTTGTATGAAAATAAATATACAAAATACACATAAAATTAGGTAAATTTGTATTGAAATACATATACAAAATACACATAAAATAATGTAAATTTGAATGAAAATATATAAACAAATACACTTTAAATAACGTAAATTTGTATAAAATATATATACAAAATACACATTAAATAATGCAAATATGAATGAAAAAAATATATACAAAACACAAATAGAATAGGGTAAAATCGTATCAAAATAAATACACAGAATATTAATAAAATAATGTAAAATTGTATGAAAATAAAGGTGCAAAATACCCATAAAATAACGCATTTTTTAGAAAATATATATGTACCAAAATACACATAAAATATTTAAATTTGTATTAAAATAAATATACAAAATGCACATTCATTAAGGTAAATTTGTGTTGAAATAGATATGCAAAATACATATAAAGCTATGTAAATTTGTTTAAAAATATATATACGAATACACAAAATAACGTAGATTTCTATAAAAATATATATACAAAATACACATAAAATTAAGTAAATACGTATAAAAAAATATATACAAAATACACATCTAAATTTGTATGAATATATTTATACAAATACACATAAAATAACATGAATTTGTATAAAATTTGTATCAAAATATATACGAATACACACAAGAAAATAACGTAAATTTTTATGAAAATGTATATACAAAATACACATCAAATAATTTAAATACGTAGAAAAGTATATATACAAAACACATATAAAATAATGTAAATTCGTATCAAAATAAATAGACAAAATTCCAATGAAAGAGTTTATATTTGTAGGAAAATATATATACTAAATACAAATAAAATAACAAAAATTTGTATAAAAATATATACAAAAATACACAAAAATAAGTTAAATTAGTTTGAAAATAGATATGCAAAATACACATAAAATTAGGGAAATTTGTATTGAAATACATATAGAAAATACACATAAAATAATGTAAATTTGTATGAAAATATATAAAGAAATACACATAACGTAAATTTGGATAAAATATATATACAAAATACACATTAAATAATGTAAATATGTATAAAAAATATATATATATATATACAAAATACACATCGAATAATATTAACTCGTATAAAAATAAATAAACAGAATATCAATAAAATAATGTAAATGTAATAAAAATAAGTATACAAAAATACACATGAAATAATTAAATTTGTTTTAAAATAAATATAGAAAATGCACATACAATAAAGTAAATTTATATTAAAATAGATATGCAAAATACACATAAATAATGTAAATTTTTATCAAAAGATATATACGAATACACATAAAATAGAGTAAATTTCTATGATAATAAGCATGCAAAATACATATATAATGATGTAAATAAGTATAAAAATATATATACCAAATACGCCTAAAATAATGTAAATTCGTACCAAAATAAATAAACAAAATTCCGATAAAAGAACGTATATTTTTTGGAAAATAAATATACAAAATACACATAAAATAGCAAAAATTTGTATAAAAATATATACACAAAAAAACACACAAAAATAATTTCAATTTCTATGAAAATAGATATACAGAATACACATATTATTAGTTAAATTTTTATTTAAATACATGAACAAAATACACATAAAATAATGTAAATTTGTATGAAATGAAAACAATTACACATAAAATAACGTACATTTGTATAAAATATATATACAAAATACACATGGAATAATGTAAAATCGTATCAAAACAAATACAAAGAGTATCAATAAAATAATGTAAATTTGTATTAAAATAAAGATGCAAAATACTCATAACATAAAGCATATTTTTATAAAATTACATATACAAAAATACACATAGAATAATTAAATTTGTATTAAAATTAATATACAAAATGCACATACAATAAGGATAATTTGTATTGAAAAAATATGCAAAATGCACATAAAACAGTGTAAATTTGTTTCAAAATATATATACAAACACACATGAAATAACGTAGATTTCTATAGAAATATATATACAAAATACACATAAAATGATGTAAATACGTACAAAAATATATATACAAAATACACATTAAATAATGTAAATTCGCGTCAAAATAAGTAAACAAAATATCGATAAAAGAATGTGTATATGTATGAAAATAGATATACAAAATACACATAAAATAACCTAAACTTGTATAAAAATATATACAAAAATACACAAAAATAATTTAAACTTGTATGAAAATAAATATACAAAATACACATAAAATTAGGTAAACTTGTTTTGAAATACGTATACAAAATACACATAAAATAATGTAAATTTGAAGGAAAATACATAAACAAATACACTTAAAATAACGTAAATTTGTAAAAAATATATATACAAAATACAAAATAAATAATGTAAATATGTATAAAAAAAAATATATAGAAAACACAAATAGAATATTGTAAAATCGTATCAAAATAAATACTCAGAATATTAATAAAATAATGTTAATATGTATGAAAATAAAGAAGAAAAATACCCATAAAATAACACATTTTCTTATAAAAATATATATACCAAAATACACATAAAAAAATTAAATTTGTATTAAAATAATTATACAAAATACACACACACTAATTTATATTTGTATTAAAATAGATATGCAAAATACATATAAAACAATGTAAATTTGTTTCAAAATATATATACGAATACACATAAAATAACGTAGATTTCTATGAAAATATCTATACAAAATACACATAAAATGAAGTAAATACGTATAAAAAAAATGTATACAAAATACACATAAAATAATGTAAATTCGTATCAAAATAAATAAACAAAATACCAATAAAAGAATGTGTATTTGTGTAAATATAAATATACAAAATACGCATAAAATAATGCAAATTTATATCACACTTTTTATATGTATTATGTATATTTATATTTATACAAATACACATTCTTTTATTGGTATTTTGTTTATTTATTTTGATACGAATTTAAATTATTTTATGTGTATTTTGTATACATTTTTTTATACGTATTTACTTCATTTTATGTGTATTTTGTATATATATTTTTATAGAAATCTACGTTATTTTATGTGTATTCGTATATATATTTTGAAACAAATTTACATTGTTTTATATGTATTTTGCATATATATTTAAATACAAATTTACATTATTGTATGTGTTTTTTATATATTTGTTTTAATACAAATTTATTTTTTTTATGTGTATTTTGGTATATATATTTTTATAAATAAAAAAAATGCGTTATTTTATGGGTATTTTGCCTCTTTATTTTCATACAAATTTACATTATTTTATTAATATTCTGTGTATTTATTTTAATACGATTTTACATTATTCTATTTGTGTTTTGTATATATTTTTTTATACAAATTTACGTTATTTTAAGTGTATTTGTTTATGTATTTTCATTCAAATTTACATTATTTTATGTGTATTTTGTATATGTATTTAAATACAAATTTACCTAATTTTATGTGTATTTTGTATATTTATTTTCATATAAATTTAAATTATTTTTATGTATTTTTGTATATAATTTTATACAAATTTAGGTTATCTCATGTGAATTTTGTATATTTATTTTCATACAAATACATATTCTTTTATTGATATTTTGTTTATTTATTTTGACGCGAGTTTTCATTATATAATGTGTATTTTGTATATATATTTTTATACGTATTTACATCATTTCATGTGTATTCTGTATATATATTCCTATAGAAATCTACGTTATTTTATGTGTATTCGTTTGTATATTTTGAAACAAATTTACACTGTTTTATGTGTATTTTGCATTTTTTTTCAATACAAATTAACCTTATAGTATGTGCATTTTGTATATTAATTTTAATACAAATTTAATTATTCTATGTGTATTTTTGTATATGTATTTTTTTAAAAAATATGCTTTATTTTATCGGTATTTTGCATCTTTATTTTCATACAAATTTAAATTATTTTATTGATATTCTGTGTACTTATTTTGATACGATTTTACCTTATTCTATGTGTATTTTGTATATATATTTTATACAAATATACCTTATTTTATGTGTATTTGTTTTGATTTCATACAAATTTACATTATTTTATGTGTATTTTGTACTTGTATTTAAATACAAATTTAACTAATTATATGTGTATTTTGTATATCAATTTTCATACAAAATGATATTATTTTTGTGTTTTTTTCTTTGTATATATTTTTATACAAATTTTCGTTATTTTATGTGTATTTTGTATATTTATTTTCCTACAAATATACGTTTTTTATCGGAATTTTGTTTATTCATTTTGATACGAATTTACATTATTTAGGTGTATTTGATATATATATTTTTATACTTATTTACATCATTTTATATGTATTGTGTATGTATATTTTCATAGAAATTTACTCTATTTTATGTGTATTCGTATATATATTTTGATACAAATTTACATTATTTATGTGTATTTTGCATCTCTATTTCAATACAAATTTACTTTATTGTATGTGCATTTTGTATATTTATTTTAATTCAAATTAAATTATTTGATGTGTATTTTTGTATATGTATTTTTATGCAAATATGCGTTATAATATGGGTATTTTGCATCTTTATTTTCATAGAAATTTACATTATTTTATTGATATTCTGTTTATTTATTTTGATACGATTTAACATTATTCTATGTGTATTTTGTATATATATATTTTTTTATACATATTTACATTATTTAATGTTTATTTTGTATATATATTTTATCCAAATTTACGTTATTTTATGTGTATTTGTTTATATATTTTCATAAAAATTTACATTAATTTATGTGAATTTTTTATATGTATTTCAATACAAATTTGCCTAATTTTATGTGTATTTTGCATATATATTTTCAAACAAATTTAAATTATTTTTATGTATTTTTGTATATATTCTTATACAAATTCTACTTATTTTATTTGTATTTTGTATATATATTTTCCTACATATATACATTCTTTTATTGGAATTTTGTTTATTTATTTTGATACGAATTTACATTATTTTATGTGTATTTTGTATATATATTTTTCTATGTATTTAGATTATTTTATGTGTGTTTTGTATATACATTTTCATAAAAATTTACGTTATTTTATTGTGTGTATTCGTATATATTTTGAAACAAATTTTATACAAATTCATATTTTTTTATGTGTATTTGTATATATATTTTCGTACAAATTTATATGTGTATTTTGTATACATTTTTTTATACTTATTTACTTCATTTTCTGTGTATTTTGTATATATATTTTTATAGAAATCTACGTTATTTTGTGTATTCGTATATATATTTTGAAACAAATTTACATTGTTTTATATGTATTTTGCATATCTATTTCAATACAAATTTACCTTAATGAATGTGCATTTTGTATATTTATTTTAATTCAAATTGAAATATTTTATGTGTATTTTGGTATATATATATATATATATATATATATATATATATATATATATATATATATATATATATATATATATATATATATATATATATATATAGATAGATAGATAGATAGATAGATAGATAGATAGATAGATAGATAGATAGATAGATTTTCAAAGAAATTTACATTATTTTACTAATATTCTGTGTATTTATTTTGATACGATTTTACATTATTCTACTTGTGTTTTGTATATATTTTTTTCATACTTATTTGCATTATTTAATGTGTATTTTGTATATATATTTTATACATATTTACGTTATTTAAATTTTTGTTTATATATTTTTATTCAAATTTTCATTATTTTATGTGTATTTTGTATATGAATTTCAATACAAATTTACCTAATTTTATGTGTATTTTGTATGTTTATTTTCATACAAATTTAAATTATTTTTGTGTATTTTTGTATGTATTTTTATACAAATTTAGGTTATTTTATGTGTATTTTGTATATCTATTTTCATACAAATACACATTCTTTTATCGATATTTTGCTTACTTATTTTGACGCGAATTTACATTATTTAATGTGTATTTTGTATATATATTTTTGTACGTATTTACATCATTTTATGTGTATTTTGTATATATATTTCTATAGAAATCTACGTTATTTTATGTGTGTTTGTATATATATTTTGAAACAAATTTATACAGTTTTATGTGCATTTTGCATATTTTTTCAATACAAATTATCCTTATTGTATGTGCATTTTGTATATTAATTTTAATACAAATTTAATTATTCTATGTGTATTTTTGTATATGTAATTTTATAAAAATATGCTTTATTTTATGAGTATTTTGCATCTTTATTTTAATACAAATTTACATTATTTTATTGATACTCTTTGTATTTGTTTTGATACGATTTTACATTATTCCATGTGTATTTTGTATATATATTTTATACAAATGTCCGTTATTTTATGTGTAATTGTTTTCATTTCATACAAATTTACATTATTTTATGTGTATTTTGTTCATGTATTTAAATAAAAAATTAACTAATAATATGTGTATTTTGTATATCTATTTTCATAGAAATTTAAATTATTTTTGTGTGTTTTTTTGTGTATATATTTTTATACAAATTTTTGCTATTTTATGTGTATTTTGTATATTTGTTTTCCAAAAAATATACGTTCTTTTATCGGAATTTTGTTTATTTATTTTGATACGAATTTACATTATTTTAGGGGTATTTGGTATATATATTTTTATACTTATTTACATCATTATATATGTATTTTGTATGCTTGTTATCATAGAAATTTACTCTATTTTATGTGTATTCGTATATATCTTTTGATAAAAATACACATAATTTAATGTAAATTCGTATCAAAATAAATAAACAATATACCAATAAAAAATCGTGTATTTGTATGAATATAAATATACAAAATACACATAAAATAACGTAAATTTATATAAAACTATATACAAAAATACACAAAAGTAATTAAATTTGTATGAAAATAGATATACAAAATACACACAAAATAAGCTAAATTTGAATTGAAATATATATACAAAATACATAAATTTGTATCAAAATATTTATACAAATACACATATAATAACGTAAATTTGTATAAAAATATATATACAAAATACACATAAAATAATGTAAATTTGTATGAAAATATATAAAGAAATACACATTAAATAATGTAAATATGTATAAAAAAATATATTCAAAATACACATAGAATAATGTTAAATCGTATCAAAATAAATAAACAGAATATCAATAAAATAATGTAAATTTGTATGAAAATAAAAAAGCAAAATGTCCATATAATAACACATATTTGCATAAAAATATATATATAAAAATAGATATAAAATAATTAAATTTGTATTAAAATAAATATACAAAATGCACGTACAATAAAGTAAATTTGTATTGAAATAGATATGCAAAATACACATCAATAATGTAAATTTGTATGAAAATATATATACGAATAATCATAAAATAGAGTAAATTTCTATGAAAATATACATAAAAAAATAGATATACAAAATACACATATAACTAGTTAAATTTGTATTTCAATACTTGTACAAAAAACACATAAAATAATGAAAATTTGTATGAAATGAAAACAAATACACATAAAATAACGTATATTTTATATAAAATATATATACAAAATACACATAGAATAATGTAAAATCATATCAAAATAAATACACAGAATATCAATAAAATAATGTAAATTTGTATGAAAATAAAAATGCAAAATACCCATAAAATAAAGCATATTTTTTTAAAATTACATATACGAAAATAAACATAGAATAATCAAATTTGTATTAAAATTAATATACAAAATGCACATACAATAAGGTAAATTTGTATTGAAAAAATATGCAAAATACACATAAAACAATGTAAATTTGTTTCAAAATATATATACGAATACACATAAAATAATGTAGATTTCTATAGAAATATATATACAAAATACACATGAAATGATGTAAATACGTATAAAAATATATATACAAAATACACATTAAATAATGTAAATTCGTGTCAAAATAGATAAACAAAATATCATGAAAAGAATGTGTATTTGTATGAAAATAGATATACAAAATACAAATGAAATAACCTAAATTTGTATAAAACTATATACAAAAATACACAAAAATAATTTAAACTTGTATGAAAATAAATATACAAAAAACAGATAAAATTAGGTAATTTTGTTTTGAAATACATATACAAAATACACATAAAATAATGTAAATTTGAAGGAAAATATATAAACATATACACTTAAAAATAACGTAAATTTGTATCTGATATATATACAAATAAACATTAAATAATGTAAATATGTATAAAAAAATAGATACAAAACACAAATAGAATAATGTAAAATCGTATCAAAATAAATACACAAATTATTAATAAAATAATGTAAATTTGTATGAAAATTAAGATGCAAAATACCCATATAAAAATAAATATTATATATTATAAAAATATTTATACGAAAACACATAAAATATCTCATTTTGTATTAAAATAAGTATACAAAATGCACATACAATAAAGTAAATTTGTATTCAAATAGATACGCAAAACACATATAAAACAATGTAAATTTGTTTCAAAATATATAAAGGAATACACATAAAATAACGTAGATTTCTATAAAAATATACATACAAAATACACATATCATTAAGTAAATACGTATAAAAAAAATATATACAAAATACACATAAAATAATGTAAACTCGTATCAAAATTAATAAGCAAAATACTAATAAAAGAATGTGTGTTTGTATAAATATAAATATACAAAATACACATAAAATAACATAAATTTATATAAAACTATATACAAAAATACATAGAAGTAATTAAATTTGTATTAAAATAGATATACAAAATACACATAAAATAAACTAAATTTGAATTGAAATATATATACAAAATACATAAAATAATGTAAATTTGTATCAAAATACTTATAAAAATACACATATAATAATGTAAATTTGTATAAAAATATATAAACAAAATACACATCAAATAATATAAATACGTATAAAAAAATATGTTCAAAATACAGAAATAATCATGTAATTCGTATCAAAATAAATAGACAAAATACCAATAAAATAATGTAAATTTGTATGAGAAAACATATACAAAATACACATAAATAACGCAAATTTCAATAAAAATATATATAATATAATATATTTTTATACATATTTAAAATATTTAATGTATATTTTGTATATATATTTTATCCAAATTTACGTTATTTTATGTGTATTTGTTTATATATTTTCATACAAATTTACATTATTTTATGTGAGTTTTGTATATGTATTTCAATACAAATTTGCCTAACTTTATGTGTATTTTGCATATCTATTTTCAAACAAATTTAAATTATTTTTGTGTATTTTTGTATATATTTTTATACAAATTTTAGTTATTTTATTTGTATTTTGTATATATATTTTCCTTCAAATATACATTCTTTTATTGGAATTTTGTGTATTTATTTTTTTAAGAATTTACGTTATTTTGTGTGTATTTTGTATACATATTTTTCTACGTATTTAAATTATTTTATGTGTATTTTATATATACATTTTCATAAAAATTTACGTTATTTTATTGTGTGTATTCGTATATAATTTGATACAAATTTTATACAAATTCATGTTATTTTATGTGTATTTCTATATATTTTTATACAAATTTAAATTATTTTATGTGTATTTTTACACATATTTCATTACAAATTTACATTATTTTATGTTTATATTGTATATTTATTTAATTCAGTTTAAAATTATTTATTGTGCATATTTGTATTTGTATATAGGTTATTTTTGTGTGTTTTCTATATATATTTTCATCCAAAATTACATTATTTTATTGGTATTTTCTTAATGTAACTCGATACGAATTCAGATTATTTCATAGGTATTTTGTATACATATTTTTATGCTCATTTACATTATCTAATGTGTGTTTTGTATATATTTTTTTATCCAAATTCATTTTATGTGCATTTTTGTACATATATTTTTAGAGAAATTTGCGTTATTTTATGTGTATTTTGTATATGTTTTCTCTTACAAATATACATTATTTTATTGTTTTTTTGTTTATTTATATTGATACGAATTACATGGTTATATGTGTATTTTGTACATATTTTTTTATTCGTATTTAATTATTTAATGTGTATTTTGTTTATATATTTTTAAACAAATTTACGTTATTATATGTGTATTTGTTTAAAATATTTCGATACAAATTTACTTTATTTTATGTATTTTGTATATATATTTCAATTCAAATTTAGCTTATTTTGTGTGTATTTTGTATATCTATTTTCATACAAATTTAATTACTTCCGTGTATTTTTGTATATAGTTTTATATAAATTTTAGTTATTTTATGTGCATTTTGTATATTTATATTTATACAAATACACATTCTTTTATTGGTATTTTGTTTATTTATATTTATACGAATTTACATTATTTTATATGCATTTTGTATACATTTTTTATACGTATTTACTTAATTTTATGTGTATTTTGTATATATATTTTTATAGAAATCTTCGTTATTTTATGTGTATTCGTATATATATTTTGAAACAAATTTACATTGTTTTATATGAATTTTGCATATCTATTTCAATACAAATTTACCTTATTGTATATGCATTTTGTATATTTATTTTGATACAAATTCAAATATCTTTTGTGTATTTTGGTATATATAATTTTATAAAAAAAAAGCGTTATTTTATTGGTATTTTGCATCTTAATTTTCATACAAATTTACATTATTTTATTGATATTCTGTGTATATATTTTGATACGATTTTATATTATTCTATATGTGTTTTCTATATATTTTTTTTATACATATTTACATTATTTAATGTGTATTTTGTATATATATTTTATGCAAATATACGTTATTTTAAATGTATTTGTTTATATATTTTCATTCAAATTTACAAATTTTAAGTGTCTTTTGTATATGTATTTCAATACAAATTTACCTAATTTTATGTGTATTTTGTATATTTATTTTCATACAAATTTAAATTATTTTTGTGTACTTTTGTATATAGTTTTATACAAATTTAGGTTATTTTATGTATATTTTCTATATCTATTTTCATACAAATTCACATTCTTTTATTGATATTTTGTTTCTTTATTTTGACGCGAATTTACATTATTTAATGTGTATTTTGTATATATATTTTTAAACGTATTTACATCATTTCATGTGTATTTTGTATAGTTTTAAAGAAATTTACATTATTTAATGTGTATTTTATATATTTATATTTATACAAATACACATACTTTTATTGGTATTTTGTTTATTTATTTTGATACGAAATTACATTATTTTTTTATACGTATTAACTTAATTTTATGTGTATTTTGTACATATATTTTTATAGAAATCTACCTTATTTCATGTGTATTCGTATATATATTTTGAAACAAATTTACATTGTTTATATGTATTTTGCATATCTATTTTTGTGTATTGTGTATTTATTTTTGTTATACATAGAATAATGTAAAATCGTATCAAAATAAGTACACAGAATATCAATAAAATAATTTAAATTTGTATGAAAATAAAGATGCAAAATACCCATAAAATAAAGCATATTGTTTTTAAAAATACATATGCAAAAATACACATAGAATAATTAAATTTGTATTAAAATTAATATACAAAATGCACATACAATAAGGTAAATTTGTATTGAAAAAATACGCAAAATACACATAAAACAGTGTAAATTTGTTTCAAAATATTTATACGAATACACATAAAATAACGTTGATTTCTATAGGAATATATATACAAAATACACATGAAATGATGTAAATACGTATAAAAATATATATACAAAATACACATTAAATAATGTAAATTCGCCTCAAAATAAATAAACAAAATATCAATAAAAGAATGTGTATTTGTATGAAAATAGATATACAAAATACACATAAAATAACCCAAATTTGTATCAAACTATATAAAAAAATACACAAAAATATTTTAAATTTGTAATAAAAAAAAATATACAAAATACACATAAAATAGTGTAAATTTGAATGAAAATACTTAAACAAATACACTTAAAATAACGTAGATTTGTATAAAAAATATATACAAAACACAAATAGAATAATGTAAAATCGTATCAAAATAAATACACAGAATATTAATAAAATAATGTAAATTTGTATGAAAATAAAGAGGCAAAATACCCATAAAATAACGCATTTTTTTATTTATAAAAATATATATACCAAAATACACATAAAAAAATTAAATTAGTATTAAAATAAATATATAAAAAACACATACAATAAGGTAAATTTGTATTGAAATAGATATGCAAAATACATATAAAACAATGTAAATTTGTTTCAAAATATATATACGAATACACATAAAATAACGTAGATTTCTAAAAAAATATATATACAAAATACACATAAAATGAAGTAGATACGTATAAAAAAATGTATACAAAATACACATAAAATAATGTAAATTCGTATCAAAATAAATAAACAAAATACCAATAAAAGAATGTGTATTTGTATAAATATAAATATACAAAATACACATAAAAAAACGTAAATTTATATAAAACTATATACAAAAATACACAGAAGTAATTAAATTTGTATGAAAATAAATATACAAAATAAGGTAAATTCGTATCAAATTCAATAAACAAAATTCAGATAAAAGAACGTATATTTGTAGAAAAATAAATATACAAAATACACATAAAATAACGAAAATTTGTATGAAAATATACAAAAATAAACAAAAATAATTTCAATTTGTATGAAAATAGATATTCAAAATACACTTATAATTAGTTAAATTTGTCTTTAAATACATGTACAAAATACACATAAAATAATGTAAATTTGTATGAAATGAAAACAAATACACATAAAATAACGTACATTTGTATAAAATATATATAAAAAACACACATAGAATAATGTAAAATCGTATCAAAATAAATACACAGAATATCAATAAAATAACGTAAATTTGTATGAAAATAAAGGTGCAAAATACCCATAAAATTAAGCATATTTTTATAACAATATATATTCAAAAATACACATTCAATCATTAAATTTGTATTAAAAGTAATATACAAAATGCACATACAATGAGGTAAATTTTTTTTTAAATATGCAAAATACACATAAAACAATGTAAATTTGTTTCAAAATATATATACGAACACACATAAAATAACGAAGATTTCTATAGAAATATATATACGAAATGCACTTGAGATGCTGTAAATACGTATAAAAATACATTAAATAATGTAAATTTCGTGTCAAAATAAATAAATAAAATATCAATAAAAGGATGTGTATTTGTATGAAAATACATATACAAAATACACATAAAATAACGTAAATTTGGATAAAATATATATACAAAATATACATACAATAATGTAAATATGTATAAAAATATATATACAAAATACACATAGAATAATGTTAAATCGTATCAAAATAAATAAACAGAATATCAATTAAATGATGTAAATTTGTATGAAAATATAGATACAAAATATCCATATAATAACGCATATTTGCATAAAAATATATATACAAAAATAAACATAGAATAATCAAATTTGTATTAAAATTAATATACAAAATGCACATACAATAAGGTAAATTTGTATTGAAAAAATATGCAAAATACACATAAAACTATGTAAATTTGTTTCAAAATATATATACGAATACTCATAAAATAACGTAGATTTCTATATAAATATATATACAAAATACACATGAAATGATGTAAATACGTATAAAAATATATATACAAAATACACATTAAATAATGTAAATTCGTGTCAAAATAAATAAACAAAATATCATGAAAAGAATGTGTATTTGTATGAAAATAGATTTACAAAATACAAATAAAATAACATAAATTTGTATAAAACTATATAAAAAAATACACAAAAATAATTTAAATTTGTATGAAAATAAATATCCAAAAAACACATGAAATTAGGTTATTTTTTTTTTAAATACATATACCAAATACACATAAAATAATGTAAATTTGAATGAAAATATATAAACATATACACTTAAAATAACGTAAATTTGTATCAAATATACATACAAATACACATTAAATAATGTAAATATGTATAAAAAAATAGATACAAAACACAAATAGAATAATGTAAAATCTTATCAAAATAAATTCACAAAATATTAATAAAATAATGTAAATTTGTATGAAAATTAAGATGCAAAATACCCATAAAATAACGCATTTTTTATAAAAATATATATACGAAAACACATAAAATATCTGATTATGTATTAAAATAAGTATACAAAATGCACATACAATAAGGTAAATTTGTATTGAAATAGATACGCAAAATACATATAAAACAATGTAAATTTGTTTCAAAATATATAAAGGAATTCACCTAATATAACGTAGATTTCTATAAAAATATATATACAAAATACACATATAATTAAGTAAATACGTATAAAAAAATGTATACAAAATACACATAAAATAATGTAAACTCGTATCAAAATAAATAAACAAAATACTAATAAGAAATGTGTGTTTGTATAAATATAAATATACAAAATACACATAAAATAACGTAAATTTATATAAAACTATATACAAAAATACATGAAAGTAATTAAATTTGTATTAAAATAGATATACAAAATACACATAAAATAAGCTAAATTTGAATTGAAATATATATACAAAATACATAAAATAATGTAAATTTTTATCAAAATACTTATAAAAATACACATATAATAACGTAAATTTGTAAAAAAATATATAAACAAAATACACATTAAATAATGTAAATACGTATAAAAAAAATGTACAAAATACACAAACAATCATGTAATTCGTATCAAAATATATAGACAAAATACCAATAAAATAATGTAAATTTCTATGAGAAAACATATACAAAATACACGTAAATAACGCAAATGTCAATAAAAATATATATATATATATATATATATATATATATATATATATATATATATATATATATATATATATATATATATATTTTATCCAAATTTACGTTATTTTATGTGTATTTGTATATATATTTTTATACAAATTTACATTATTTTATGTGAGTTTTGTATATGTATTTCAATACAAATATGCCTAACTTTATGTGTATTTTGTATACCTATTTTCAAACAAATTTAAATTATTTTTGTGTATTTTTGTATATATTTTTATACAAATTTTAGTTATTTTATTTGTTTTTTGTATATATATTTTCCTACAAATATACATTCTTTTATTGGAATTTCGTGTATTTATTTTGTTTTTATGTGTATTTTGTATATATATTTTTCTACGTATTTAAATTATTTTATGTGTATTTTATATATACATTTTCATAAAAATTTACTTTATTTTATTGTGTGTATTCGTATATATTTTGAAACAAATTTCATACAAGTTCATGTTATTTTATGTGTATTTGTATATATATTTTCACACAAATTTATATTATTTTATGTGTATTTTTACATATATTTTTTTACAAATTTACCTTATTTTATGTTTATTTTGTATATTTATTTCATTCAATTTTAAATTATTTAATGTGTTTATTTGTATTTGTATTTAGGTTATTTTAAGTGTGTTTTCTATATATATTTTCATCCAAAATTACATTAATTTATTGTTATTTTCTTAATTTAACTCGATACGAATTTAGATTATTTCATAGGTATTTTGTATACATATTTTTATACTCATTTACATTATCTAATCTGTGTTTTGTATATATATTTTTTATGCAAATTAATTTTATATGCATTTTTGTACATATATTTTTATAGAAATTTGCGTTATTTTAAGTGTATTTTGTATATGTTTTCTCATACAAATTGACATTATTTAATTAGTTTTTTGTTTATTTATTTTGATACGAATGACATGATTATTTGTGTATTTTGTACATATTTTTTTTATACGTATTTACATTACTTAATGTGTATTTTGTTTATATATTTTTATACAAATTTACGTTATTATATGTGTATTTCTTAAAAATATTTTGAAACAAATTTACTTTATTTTATGTATTTTGTATATATATTTCAATTCAAATTTAGCTTATTTTGTGTGTATTTTGTATATCTATTTTCATACAAATTTAATTACTTCTGTGTATTTTTGTATATAGTTTTATACAAATTTACGTTATTTTATGTGCATTTTGTATATTTATATTTATACAAATACACATTCTTTTATTGGTATTTTGTTTATTTATATTTATGCGAATTTACATTATTTTATGTGTATTTTGTGTACTTTTTCTATTCGTATTTACTTAATTTTATGTGTATTTAGTATATATATTTTTATAGAAATCTACGTTATTTTATGTGTATTCGTATATATATTTTGAAACAAATTTACATTGTTTTATATGTATTTTGCATATCTATTTCAATACAAATTTACCTTATTGTATGTGCATTTTGTATATTTATTTTAATACAAATTCAAATATTTTATGTGTATTTTGGTATATATAATTTTAAAAAAAATGCGTTATTTTATAGGTATTTTGCATCTTAATTTTCATACAAATTTACATTATTTTATTAATATTCTGTGTATATATTTTGATACGATTTTATATTATACTATTTGTGTTTTGTATATATTTTTTTTATACATATTTTCATTATTTAATGTGTATTTTTTATATATATTTTATACAAATTTTCGTTTTTTTAAGTGTATTTGTTTATATAATTTCATTCAAATTTACATTATTTTAAATGTATTTTGTATATGTATTTCAATACAAATTTACCTAATTTTATGTGTATTTTGTATATTTATTTTCATACAAATTTAAATTATTTTTTGTGTTTTTTTGTATATAGTTTTATACAAATTTAGGTTATTTTATGTGTATTTTCTATATCTAGTTTCATACAAATACACATTCTTTTATTGATATTTTGTTTATTTATTTTGACGCGAGTTTACATTATTTAATGGCTTCCTACAAATGAATAGAAAATTTATTATTATCATTATTATTTTATTGCTTTTTTGTTTATTTATTTTGATACGAATTACATGATTATATGTGTATTTTGTGCATGTTTTTTATACGTGTTTACATTATTTAATGTGTATTTTGTTTATATATTTTTAAACAAAATAACGTTATTAAATGTGTATTTGTGTAAATATTTTGATACAAATTTACATTATTTTATGTATTTTGTATATACATTAAATTCAAATTTAGCTTATTTTATTTTTATTTTGCATATATATTTTCATACAAATTTAATTACTTCTGTGTATTTTTGTATATAGTTTAATACAAATTTACGTTATTTTATGTGTATTTTGTATATTTATATTTATACAAATACACATTCTTTTATTGGTATTTTGTTTATTTATTCTGATACGAATTTACATTATTTTATGTGTATTTTGTATACATTTGTTTATACGTATTTTCTTCTTTTTATGTGTATTTTGTATATATTTTTATAGAAATCTACGTTATTTTGTGCATATTTGTATATATATTTTGAAACAAATTTACATTGTTTTATATGTATTTTGCATATCTATTTCAATACAAATTTACCTTATTGTATGTGCATTTTGTATATTTATTTTAATACAAATTCAAATATTTTATGTGTATTTTGGTATATATATTTTTATAAAAAAATGCGTCTCTTTATGGGTATTTTGCATCTTAATTTACATACAAATTTACATTATTTCATTAAGATTCTGTGTATTTATTTTGATACTATTTAACATTATTCTATTTGTGTTTTGTATATATATTTTTTTATACATATTTACATAGTTTAATGTGTATTTTTTTTTATATATTTTATACAAATTTACGTAATTTTAGGTGTATTTTTTATATATTTTCATTCAAATTTAAATATTATTTTATGTGTATTTTGTTTATGTATTTCAATACAAATCTACCTAATTTTATGTATATTTTGTACATGTATTTAAATACAAATTTATTTAATTATATGTGTATTTTGTATATCTATTTTCATACAAATTGAAATTAATTTTGTGTATTTTTGTATATATTTTTATACAAATTTTCGTAATTTTATGTGTATTTTGTATATTTATTTCCCTACATATAGACGTTCTTTTATCGTAATTTTGTTTATTTATTTTTATACGAATTTACATTATTTTAGGTGTATTTGATATGTATATTTTTATACTTATTTATATGATTTCATTTGTGTTTTGAATATATATTTTCATAGAAATTTACTCTATTTTATGTGTATTCGTATATATATTTTGATACAAATTTACATTATTTATGTGTATTTCGCATATCTATTTCAATACAAATTTTCTTTATTGTATGTGCCTTTTGTATATTTATTTTGATGCAAATTTAATTATTTTATGTGTATTTTTGTATATATATTTTTAAACAAATAAGCGTTATTATATGGGTATTTTGCATCTTTATTTTCATACAAATACAAATACAAATTTTATTGATTGTCTGCTTATTTATTTTGATACGATTTTACGTTATTCTGTGTATTTTGTATATATATTTTTAGACATATTTATATTATTTAATGTATATTTTGTACATATATTTTATGTAAATTTACGTTATCTTATGTGTATTTGTTTATATATTTTCATACAAATTTACATTATTTTATGTGTATTTTGTATATGTATTTCAATAAAAATTTGCATAATTTCATGTGTATTTTGCATATCTATTTTCAAACAAATTGTAATTATTTTTGTGTATTTTTATATTATTTTTATACAATTTTTTTTTTATTTGTGTTTTCTATATATATATACACATATACATTCTTATACATTCTTTTAGAGGAAATTTTGTTTATTTATTTTGATACGAGTTTACATTATTTTATGCGTATTTTGTATATATATTTTTCTATGTATTTACATTATTTTATGTGTATTTTGTATATATATTTTCAAAAAAATTTACGTTAATTTATTGTGTGTATTCGTATATATTTTGATAAAAAATTTCATTATTTTATGTGTTTTTTGCATATCTATTTCAATAAAAATCTACTTTATTGTATGTGTATTTTGTATATTTATTTTAATACAAATTTAATTATTTTATGTGTATTTTTGTTTTTATATTTTTTTTAAATATGAGTTATTTTATGGGTATTTTGCATCTTTAATTTTATAAATTTTTACATTACGTACATATCTTTTATACGTATTTACATTATTTAATGTGTATTTTGTTTATATATTTTTATACAAATTTACGTTATTATATGTGTATTTCAATATATATCTTGATACAAATTTACGTTATTTTATGTATTTTCTATATTTATTTCAATTCAAATTTAGCTTATTTTATGTGTCTTTTGTATATCTATTTTCATACAAATTTAATTATTTTTGTCTATTTTTGTATATAGTTTTATACAATTTTACGTTATTTTATGTGTATTTTGTATATTTATATTTATACAAGTAAACATTCTTTTATTGGCATTTAGTTTATTTATTTTGATACGAATTTACATTATTTTATGTATATTTTGTATATATTTTCTTATACGTATTTACTTCATTTTATGTGTATTTTGTATATATATTTATAGAAATCTACGTTATTTTATGTGTATTCGCATGTATATTTTGAAACAAATTTACATTGTTTTATATGTATTTTGCATATCTATTTCAATACAAATTTACCTTATTGTATGTGCATTTTGTATATTTATTGTAATACAAATTTAAATATTTTATGTGCATTTTGGTATATATATTTTCATAAAAAATGCGTTGTTTTATGGGTATTTTGCATCTTTATTTTCATACAAATTTACATTATTTTATTAATATTCTGTGTATTCATTTTGATACTATTTTACATTATTCTATTTGTGTTTTGTATATATTTTTTTATACATATTTACATTATTTAATGTGTATTTTCTATATATATTTCATACAAATTTTCGTTATTTTAAGTGTATTTGTTTATATATTTTCATTCAAATTTACATTATTTTATGTGTATTTTGTATATGTATTTCAATAGAAATTTACCTAATTTCATGTGTATTTTGTATATATATTTTATACAAATTTAAATTATTTTTGTGTATTTTTGTATATAGTTTTATACAAATTTATGTTATTTTATGTGTATTTTGTATATCTATTTTCACACAAATACACATTCTTTTATTGATATTTTGTTTATTTATTTTGTCGAGAATTTACATTATGTAATGTGTATTTTGTATATATATTTTTATACGTATTTACATCATTTCATGTGTATTTTGTATATATAATTCTATAGAAATCTACGTTGATTTATCTGTATTCGTATATAGATTTTGAAACAAATTTACAATGTTTTATGTGTATTTTGCATATTTTTTCAATACGAATTTACCTTATTGTATATGCATTTTGTATATTAATTTTATTACAAATTTAATTATTCTATGTGTATTTTTGTATATGTATTTTTATAAAAATATGCTTTATTTTATATGTATTTTGCATCTTTATTTTCATACAAATTTACATTATTATATTGATATTCTGTTTATTTTTTTTTTACGATTTTACATTATTCTATGTGTATTTTATATATATATTTTATACAAATGTACGTTATTTTATGTTTATATGTTTTCATTTCATAAAAATTTACATTATTTTATATGTATTTTGTACATGTATTTAAAGACAAATTTAACTAATTATATGTGCATTTTGTATATCTATTTTCATACAAATTGAAATTATTTTTGTGTTTTTTTTTGTATAAATTTTTAACAAATTTTCGTTATTTTATGTATATTTTGTATATTTATTTTCCTACAAATATACGTTCTTTCATCGGAATTTTGTTTATTTATTTTGATACGAATTTACATTATTTTAGGTGTATTTGGTATATATATTTTTTACTATTTACATAAGTTTATGTGTATTTTGTATGTATATTTTCATAGAAATTTACTCTATTTTATGTGTATTCGTATATATATTTTGATACAAATTTACATTATTGATTTACATATCTATTTGAATACAAATTTACTTTATTGTATATTTATTTCAATACAAATCTAATTATTTCATGTGTATTTTTGTATATATATTTTTATGCAAATATGCGTTATTATATGGGTATTTTGCATCTTTATTTTCATACAAATTTACATTATTTAATTGATATTCTGTTTATTTATTTTGATACGATTTAACATTATTATATGTGTATTTTGTATATATATTTTTATACATATTTACATTATTTAATGTATATTTTGTATATATATATTTTATCCAAATTTACGTTACTTTATGTAATGTAAATACGTATAAAAAAATATGTACAAAATACACATATACTCATGTAATTCGTATCAAAATAAATAAACAAAAAAACAATAAAATAATGTAAATTTGTCTGAGAAAACGATACAAAATACACATACAAAAAAGCAAATTTCTATAAAAATATATGTACAAAAATGCACATAAAACTAATTTGCATAAAAAAATATATACAAAACACACATTATTTAATGTGTATTTTGTTTATATATTTTAATACATAAATTACGTTATTATATGTGTATTTGTATAAATATTTTGATACAAATTTACTTTATTTTATGTATTTTGTATATATATTTCAATTCAAATTTAGCTTATTATGTGTGTATTTTATATATCTATTTTCATACAAATTTAATTACGTCTGTGTATTTTTGTATATAGTTTTATATAAATCTACGTTATTTTACGTGTATTTTGTATATTTATATTAATACAAATACACATTTTTTTTATTGGTATATTGTTTATTTATTTTGATACGAGTTTACATTAAATTATGTGTATTTTGTATACATTTTTTATACGTATTTACCTCATTTTATGTGTATTTTGTATATATATTTTTATAGAAATCTACGTTATTTTGTGTATTCGTATATATATTTTGAAACAAATTTACATTGTTTTATATGTATTTTGCATATCTATTTCAATACAAATTTACTTTATTGTATGTGTATTTTGTATATTTATTTTAATACAAATTAAAAGAATTTATGTGTATATTTGTATATATATTTTTATAAAAAAAGGCGTTATTTATTGGGTATTTTGCTTCTTTATTTTCCTACAAATTTACATTATTTTATTAATATTCTGTGTATTTATTTTGATACGATTTTACATTATTCTTTTTGTGTTTTGTATATATTTTTTTATACATATTTACATTATTTAATTTGTATTTTGTATAAATATTATATTCAAATTTACGTTATTTTAAGCGTATTTGTTTATGTATTTTTATTCAAATTTACATTATTTTATGTGTATTTTGTATATGTATTTCATTACAAATTTAGCTAGTTTTATGTGTATTTTGTATATTTATTTTCATAAAAATTTAAATTATTTTTCTGTATTTTTGTATATAGTTTTATATAATTTTAGGTTATTTTATGTGTATTTTGTATAGCTATTTTCATACAAATACACATTCTTTTATTGATATTTTGTTTATTTATTTTGACGCGAATTTACATTATTTAATATGTATTCTGTATATATATATATATATATATATATATATATATATATATATATATATATATATATTTCTATAGAAATCTACGTTATTTTATGTGTATTCGTATATATATTTTGAAACAAATTTACACTGTTTTATGTGTATTTTGCATATTTTTTCAATACAAATATATCTTATACTATCTGCATTTTGTATATTAATTTTAATACAAGTTTAATTATTCTATGTGTATTTTTGTATTTGTATTTTTCAAAAAAATTTGGTTAATTTTATGGTTATTTTGCATCTTTATTTTTATACAAATTTATGTTATTTTATTGATATTCTGTGTATATATTTTGATGCGATTTTACATTATTCTATGTGTATTTTGTTTATATATTTCATACAAATGTACGTTATTTTATGTGTATTTGTGTTCATTTCATACAAATTTACATTATTTTATGTGTATTTTGTACATGTATTTAAATACAAATTTAACTAATTATATGTGTATTTTGTATATCTATTTTCATACAAATTGATATTATTGTTGTGTTTTTTTTTTGTATATATTTTTTACAAATTTTCCTACACATATACGTTCTTTCATCGGAATTTTGTTTATTTATTTTGATACGAATTTAAATTATTTTAGGTGTATTTGGTGTATATATTTTTATATTTTTTACATCATTTTGTATGTATTTTTTATGTATATTTTCATAGAAATCTACTCTATTTTATGTGTATTCCCATATATATTTTGATACAAATTTACATTATTTATGTGTATTTTGCATATCTATTTCAATACAAATTTACCTTATTGTACATGCATTTTGTATATTAATTTTAATACAAATTTAATTATTCTATGTGTATTTTTGTATATGTATTTTTATAAAAATATGCTTTATTTTATATGTATTTTGCATCTTTATTTTCATACAAATTTACATTATTATATTGATATTCTTTTTTTTTTTAAATGATTTTACATTATTCTATGTGTATTTTGTATGTATATTTTATACAAATGTACGTTATTTTATGTTTATATGTTTTCATTTCATAAAAATTTACATTATTTTATATGTATTTTGTACATGTATTTAAAGACAAATTTAACAAATTATATGTGTATTTTGTATATCTATTTTCATACAAATTGAAATTATTTTTGTTTTGTTTTTGTATAAATTTTTATACAAATTTTCGTTATATTATGTATATTTTGTATATTTATTTTCCTACAATTATACGTTCTTTCATCGGAATTTTGTTTATTTATTTTGATACGAATTAACATTATTTTAGGTGTATTTGGTATATATATTTTTTGCTATTTACATAAGTTTATGTGTATTTTGTACGTATATTTTCATAGAAATTTACTTTATTTTATTTGTATTCGTATATACATTTTGATACAAATTTACATTATTGATGTGTATTTTACATATCTATTTCAATACAAATTTACTTTATTGTATATTTATTTCAATATAAATTTCATTGTTTCATGTGTATTTTTGTATATATATTTTTTTGCAAATATGCGTTATCATATGGGTATTTTGCATCTTTATTTTCATACAAATTTACATTATTTAATTGATATTCTGTTTATTTATTTTGATACGATTTAACATTATTCTATGTGTATTTTGTATATATATTTTTATACATATTTACATTATTCAATGTATATTTTGTATATATATTTTATCCAAATTTACGTTACTTTATGTGTATTTGTTTATATATTTTCATACAAATTTACATAGTTTTAAACAAATTTACGTTATTTTATGTGTATTTTTTATATGTATTTTCATACAAATACACATTCTTTTATTGATATTTTGTTTATTTATTTTGACACGAATTCACATTATTTAATGTCTATTTTGTATATATATTTTTATACGTATTTACAGCATCTCAAGTGCATTTTGTATATATATTTCTACAGAAATCTACGTTATTTTATGTGTATTCGTATATATATTTTGAAGCAAATTTACATTGTCTTATGTGTATTTTGCATATTTAAAAAACTAATTACCTTATTGTATGTGCATTTTGTATATTACTTTTAATACAAATTTAATTATTGAATGTGTATTCTTGTATATATATTTTTATAAAAATATGCTTAATTTTATGGGTATTTTGCACCTTTATTTTCATACAAATTTACGTTATTTTATTGATATTCTGTGTATTTATTTTCATACGATTTTACATTATTCGATGTGTATTTTTTATATATGTTTTATACAAATGTACGTTATTTTATGTGTATTTGTTTTAATTTCTTACAAATTTACATTATTTTATGTGTATTTTGTACATGTATTTAAAGACAAATTTAACTAATTATATATGTATTTTGTATATCTATTTTCATACAAATTGAAATTATTTTTGTTTATTTTTGTATATATTTTCATACAAATTTTCGTTATTTTATGTGTATTTTGTATATTTATTTTTCTACAAATATACGTTCTTTTATTTATTGTATGTGTTTTTTATATATTTATTTTAATACAAATATAATTTTTCTATCGGTATTTTGGTATATATATTTTTATAAATAAAAAAAATGCGTTATATTATGGGTATTTTGCCTCTTTATTTTCATACAAATTTACATTATTTTATTAATATTCTCTGTATTTATTTTGATACGATTTTACATTATTATATTTGTGTTTTGTATATATTTTTTTATACAAATTTACGTTATTTTAAGTGTATTTGTTTATGTATTTTCATTCAAATTTACATTAGTTTATGTGTATTTTGTATATGTATTTCACTACAAATTTACCTAATTTTATGTGTATTTTGTATATTTATTTTCATACAAATTTAAAATATTTTTGTGTAATTTTGTGTATAGTTTGATACAAATTTTGGTTATTTTATGTGTGTATATATATATATATATATATATATATATATATATATATATATATATATATATATATATATATATATATATATATATATATATATATATATATATATATATATATATATATATATATATATATATATATATATATATATATATATATATATATATATATATATATATTCAAATTTACATTATTTTATGTGTATTTTGTATTTTTTTAATACAAATTTGCCTTCTGCGTACTTTGTATATTTATTTTAATACAAATTAAATTATTTTATGTGCATTTTTCTACATATATTTTTATAGAAATTTGCGTTATTTTATGTGTATTTTGTATATATTTTCTCATACAAATTTACATTATTTTATTGTTAGTTTATTTATTTTGATTCGAATTTACATTATTATATGTGTATTTTGTATATATTTTGTATACGTATTTACATTATTTAATGTGTATTTTGTATATATATTTGATACAAATCTACGTTATTTTATATGTATTTGTTTATATATTTTCATACAAATTTACATTATTTTATATGTATTTATATATATATTTCAATACAGATCTACCTAATTCTATGTGTATTTTGTATATATATTTTTATACATATTTAAAGTATTTTTGTGTATTTTTGGGCATATTTTTATACAAATTTTAGTTATTTTATGTGTATTTTGTATATTTATTTTCCTACATATATACATTCTTTTATTGGAATTTTGCTCATTTATTTTGATATGAATTTACGTCATTTTAAGTGTATTTTATATATATAATTTTCTACGTATTTACATCATTTTATGATTATTTTGTCTATAATTTTTCACAGAAATTTACGTTATTTTATGTGTATTCGTATATATATTTTGATACAAGTTTAGATTATTTTATTTGTATATTGCATATGTATTTCAAGACAAATATACCTTATAGTATGTGCATTTTGTATATTTATTTTAATACAAATTTAATTATTTCATGTTTTATTTTGGTATATATATTTTTTATACAAATATGTTTATTTTATTAGTATTTTGCGTCTTTATTTTCATACAAATCTACATTTTTTTATTGATATTCTGTTTATTTATTTTGATACGATTTTATATTAGTCTATGTGTATATATTTTTATACATATTTACACTATTTAATGTATATTTTGTATATAGATTTTTATACAAATTTACGGTATTTTATATGTATTTTTTTATATATATATTTTAATGCAAATTTACAATATTTTATTGGTATTTTGTATATATATTTCAGAAAAAAATTACCTAGTTTTAAGAATATTTTGTATATTAATTTTTATACAAATTTTAAGTATTTCTGTGCATTTTTGTATAGATTTTAAATCAAATTTTTGTTATATTATGTGTATTTTGTAAATTTTTTTTCAAATAAATGTATATTATTTTATTGGTATTTTGTTGATTTATTTTGATACGAATTTACATTATTTTATTTGTACTTTGTATATATATTTTTATACGAATTTACATTATTTAATGTTTATTTTGTAAAGATATTTTTATACAAATTTATATAATTTTATGTGTATTTGTATATATATTTTGATACAAATTTACATTATTTTATGTGTATTTTGTATAGATATTTCATTACAAATTTACGTTATTTCATGTTTATATTATATATTTATTTTCATTCAAATTTAGATTATTTTATGTGCATATTTGTATTTGTATTTATGTTATTTCATGTGTATTTCTTATATATATTTGCATTCAAAATTAAATTACTTTATTGGTATTTTGTTTACTTATTTCGATACGAATTTTGATTATTTCATGTGTATTTTGTATACATATTTTTATACGCATTTACATTATTTAATGTGTGTTTTTATATATATTTTTTATACAAATTTACTTTATTTTATGTACATTTGTGTTGTTTTTTCATTCAAACTTACATTATTTTATGTATATTCAGTACTTTTTTAATAAAAATTTGCCTTATTTTATCCGTAATTTGTATATTTTTTTATACATATTTAAATTATTTTATGTGCATTTTTCTACATATATTTTTATACAAATTGGCGTTATTTTATGTGTATTTAGTATATATTTTCTCATACAAATTTACATTATTTTATTGGTATTTTGTTTATTTAATTTGATACAAGTTTACATTATAAAATGTGTATTTTGTATTTATTTTGTATACGTATTTACATTATTTAATGTGCATTTTGTTTATATATTTTTATACAAATTTACGTTATTTTATGTGTATTTTATATATATTTTTTATACAAATTTAATTTATTTTATGTGCATTTGTGTTGTTTTTTCATTCAAATTTACATTATTTTATGTGTATTCTGTATTTTTTTAATACAAATTTGCCTTATTTTATTCGTAATTTGTATATTTATTTTCATATATATTTAAATTATTTTATGTGCATTTTTCTACATATATTTTTATAGAAATTTGCGTTATTTTATGTGTATTTAATATATATTTTCTCATGCAAATTTACGTTATTTTATTGGTATTTTGTTTATTTTATTTGATACGAATTTACATTATAATATGTGTATTTTGTATTTATTTTGTATACGTATTTACATTATTTAATGTGTATTTTGTTTATATAATTTTATACAAATTTACGTTATTTTATGTGTATATTTTGATTGAAATTTACATTATTTGATGTGTATTTTGCATATCTATTTCAATACAAATTTACCTTATTTTATATGTATTTTGTATATTTATTTTAATAAAAATTTAATAATTTTATGTGTATTTTTGTATATATATTATTATACAAATATGCGTTATTTTATGGGTATTTTGCATCATTATTTTCATACAAACTTACATTATTTTATTGATATTTTGTTTATTCATATTGATTCGATTTTACATTAATCTATGTCTATTTTGTATATATTTTGTATACATATTTACAATATTTAATGTATAGTTTGTATATATTATTCTATACAAATTTACGTTAATCTATGTGTTTTTGTTGATATATTTTTATACAAATTTACAATATTTATGGGTTTTTGCATATATATTTGAAAAAAAACTACCTAATTTTATATGTATTTTCTATATCTACTTTCATACAAATTAAAATTATTTCCTGGTATTTTTGTATATATTTTAATATATATTTTAGTTATGTTATGTGTATTTTGTAAATTTATTTTCACACAAATTTACATTATTTTATTTGTATTTTGTTGATTTATTTTGATACAATTTAACTTTTTTTATATTTTTATACGTATTTACATTATTTAATGAGTATTTTGTACATATATTTTTACGTTATTTTATGTGTATTCGTTTATATATTTTGATACAAATTTACCTTATTTTATGTTTATTTTGAATATCTATTTCAATACATATCTCCCTTATTGTATGTGGATTTTGTATATTTTATATATATTTTCTTTACATATTTACAATATTTAATATATAGTTTGTATATATTATTCTATACAAATTTACGTTAATCTATGTGTATTTGTTTATATATTTTTTTACAAATTTACAATATTTATGGGTTTTTGCATATATATTTGAAAAAAAACTACCTAATTTTATATGTATTTTCTATATCTACTTTCATACAAAGTAAAATTATTTCCTGGTATTTTTGTATATATTTTAATATATATTTTAGTTATGTTATGTGTATTTTGTAAATTTATTTTCACACAAATTTTTATTATTTTATTTGTATTTTGTTGATTTATTTTGATACAATTTTACTTTTTTATTTTATTTTTATACGTATTTACATTATTTAATGAGTATTTTGTATATATATTTTTACGTTATTTTATGTGTATTCGTTTATATATTTTGATACAAATTTACCTTATTTTATGTGTATTTTGAATATCTATTTCAACACATATCTCCCTTATTGTATGTGGATTTTGTATATTAATTTTAATTCTTCTAATTATTTTGTGTGTATATATATATATATTTTTTACAAATATGCGTTATTTTATGGGTATTTTGCATCTTTATTTTCATACAAATTTACATTAGTTTATTCATATTCTGTTTATTTATTTTGATACGATTTTAATATATTCTCTGTGCATTTTGTTTATATTTTTTATACATATTTACATTATTTAATGTATATTTTGTATATATTTTCATACAAAATTAAGTTACTTTATGTGTATTTGTTTATATATTTTGATAAAAATTTACAATATTTTATGGGTATTTTGTATAGATATTTAAAAAAAAAATTACCTAGTTTTATGTGTATTTTGTATTTCTATTTACATACACATTTAATTTATTTCGGTGTATTTTTGTATAGATCTTAATACAAATTTTAGTTATGTTATGTGTGTTTTGTAAATTTATTTTCACACAAATTTATATGATTTTATTGGTATTTCGTTGATTTATTTTGAAACAAATCTATATTATTTTATCTGTACTTTTTATATATATTTTATACTTATTTACATTATTTAATGTGTTTTTTGTATATATATTTTGATACAAATTTATGTTATTTTATGTGTATTTGTATATATATTTTGATATAAATTTACATTATTTTATGTGTATTTTGTATATATATTTCATTAAAAATTTTCCTTATTTTATGTCTATTTTGTATATTTATTTTCCTTCAAATTTATATATTTTCTCTGTATATTTGTATTTGTATTTACGTTATTTTATATGTATTTTGTATATATATTTTCATTCAAAATTACATTATTTTATTGGTATTTTGTTTATTTACTTCGATATCAATTTAAATGATTACATATACGCATTTACTTTATTTAATGAGTGTTTTATATATATATATATATATATATATATATATATATATATATATATATATATATATATATATATATATATATTTTTTTATACACATTAACTTTATTTTCTGTGCATTTTGTTTTTTTTATACAAATTTACATTATTTTATGTGTATTCTGTATTTATTTTAATATATATATATATATATATATATATATATATATATATATATATATATATATATATATATATATATATATATATATATATATATATATATGTATATATATATATATATATATATATATATATATATATATATATATATATATATATATATATATATATATATATATATATACACATATATATATTTTTTCATACTAATTTTAATTATTTTATGTACATTTTTGTGCATATACTTTATAGAAATTTGCATTATTTTATGTGTATTTTGTATACATTTTTTCATACAAATTTACGTTACGTTATTAGTATTTTGTTCATTTATTTTGAGACTAATTAACATTATTAAATGTGTATTTTGTATATATTTTGTATTCGTATTTACATGATTTAATATGTCTTTTTTTTTTTAAATTTACGTTATTTGTTTATTTGATTAAATATTTGAAACAAAATTACATTTTTTAAAGTATTTTGTAGATATATTTCAATACAAATGTAGCTTATTTTATGTGTATTTTGTATATCTATTATCATGCAAATTTAAATTATTTTTTGTGTATTTTTGTATAGATTTTAATATAAATTTTATTATTTTATGTGTATTTTTGTATATATATTTTTATACAAATATGAGTTATTTTATGGGTATTTTGCATCTTTATTTTCATACAAATTTATATTATTTTATTGATATTCTGTTTATTTATTTTCTTACGATTACTATTCTATGTGTATTTTGTATATATATATATATATTTTTATACATATTTACATTATTTAAGGTTTATTTTGTATATATATTTTATACAAATTTACGTTATTTTATGTATTTTGTATATATATTTCAATACTAATTTAGCTTATTTTATGTGTATATCTATTGTCATATATATATATATATATATATATATATATATATCTATATATATATATATATATATATATATATATATATATATATATATATATATATATATATATATATATATATATATATATAGGAAGACACCTACGGAACAGGCGCAAGCCACTCCTTGTGAGGTATATATGGGAAGTTTGGAGGGTGCAGAAGTCCTCCAAAGACCCTTCCCATGTCCTCACTAACTGTTTCCCTATTGTCTCACCAACACCGGAGAGTAGTTCAGCATGCTCTAAAGACAGATCCTCTTTATCCACACCACACTACATTCACACAACATATACACCTTTTCCCAAAATTAAAATTTCAAAATGGCGCACACCAAGCCTCGGAGTCCCCGCCTGGGGGGGGGACCACAAACTCCCCCAGGGAGGACTCCCTTTCTGGCTGCCGACCCGAGAGGTGTCTTGATAACTCCTCGAACCTCTTTTTTCTCAATTTCTGCAACATTCGCGGTCTTCGCTCTAATTTTCATTCTGTGGACACTCTTATCTCCTCCTCTAAACCTCACCTTCTCTTCCTTACCGAAACACAGGTTTCTGAGGCTACTGACAGCAATCTCTACTCTGTTCCCTCCTACTATCTCTATCCTAAATTTCAATCCAAAGCTGGATGTTGCGCCTACGTGCGCAACGACATCACTTGCTCTCGTGCCCACGACCTTGACTCTTCTGAATTTTCCACCATCTGGTTAAGACTTCACTGTCATTCTATTACTAAATACATCTGTGCTGTTTATCTCTCACCTAACTCTACCAACTATGTAAATTTCTTTGACTATTTGAATTCTAAAGTGGAGCACATCTTGACCCACTCTCCCTTCGCTGAAATCTCCATCCTAGGAGATTTCAATGTTCACCACCAGCTTTGGCTTTCATCCTCTTTCACTGACCATCCTGGTGAACAAGCCTACAACTTTGCTATCCTCAACGACCTAGAGCAGTTGGTCCAGCACCCTACACGTATTCCCGACCGTCTTGGAGATCGGCCCAACATTCTAGACCTCTTCCTTACCTCAAACCCTTCTGCTTATTCTGTCAAACTGTTCTCTCCGTTGGGCTCCCCCGATCACAATCTTATTTCTGCATCCTGTCCTATCGCTCCTGTACACCCTCCGGACCCACCGAAGAGGCGATGCTTCTGGCATTTTGCCTCAGCTCGGTGGGACGACCTGAGGATGTACTTTTCCGATTTCCCGTGGAATGATTATTGCTTCCAGGATAGAGACCCCTCTGTGTGTGCTCAGCGCATCACAGAGGTGATTGTCTCTGGAATGGAGGCATACATTCCTCGTTCTTTATCTACTCCTCACGCTAAAAAGCCTTGGCTTAATCACGCTTGTTCTCGTGCTGTCAATGATAGAGAGGTAGCTCACAAAAGGTACCAGAGCCTTCAAACTAATGCTAATTATGAACTTTACATTTCTGCCCGAAATCGTGCCAAATCTATTCTCCGACTAACCAAAAATTCTTTTATTAATAGAAAATGCCAAAACCTTGCTTTCTCTAACTCTTCCCGTGACTTCTGGCATCTAGCCAAAAACATCTCCTCCAACTTCACTTCTTCATATTTCCCTCCACTCCTCAGTCCTGACGGAAACACTGCCGTCTCATTTATCTCTAAGGCTGAACTCTTCTCTCAAACTTTTTCTAAAAACTCGACTCTGGACGATTCTGGGCATATTCCTCCTACTCATCCCCCCTCTGACTCCTTTATGCCTGTTATAAAGATTCTTCAAAATGATGTTTTATATGCCCTCTCTGGCCTCAATCCTCAGAAGGCTTATGGACCTGATGGAGTGCCTCCTGTTGTCCTTAAAAACTGTGCCTCCGTGCTGTCACCCTGCCTGGTCAAACACTTTCGCCTCTGCCTGTCAACATCTACCTTTCCTTCTTGCTGGAAGTATGCCTTCATACAGCCTGTACTTAAGAAGGGTGACCGCTCCAATCCCTCAAACTACCGTCCTATTGCTTTACTTTCTTGTCTATCTAAAGCTTTTGAATCAATCCTTAACCGGAAGATTCAAAAGCACCTTTCCACTTCTGACCTTCTATCTGATCGCCAGTATGGGTTCCGCAAGGGGCGTTCTACTGGTGATCTCCTACCCTTCTTAACTGACTCTTGGTCATCCTCTCTTAGCCGTTTCGGTGAAACTTTTGCTATTGCGCTGGACATATCAAAAGCTTTTGATAGGGTCTGGCACAAATCTTTGCTTTCTAAACTACCCTCCTACGGTTTCTATCCTTCTCTCTGCACCTTTATCTCCAGTTTCCTTTCTGACCGTTCTATTTCTGCCGTGGTAGACGGTCACTGTTCTTCCCCTAAATCTATTAACAGTGGTGTCCCACAGGGTTCTGTCCTATCTCCCACTCTTTTTCTGTTGTTCATTGATGATCTTCTTTCCAAAACGAACTGTCCTATCCATTCCTACGCCGATGATTCCACTCTGCATGATTCAACTTCTTTTAATAGAAGACCCACCCTTCAGGAACTTAACGACTCAAGGCTGCAGGCTGCAGAACGCTTAGCCTCAGACTTACTATTATTTCCGATTGGGGCAAGAAGAACCTGGTGTCCTTCAACGCCTCAAAAACACAGTTTCTCCACCTATCCACTCGACACAATCTTCCAAACAACTATCCCCTATTCTTTGACAACACCCAGCTATCACCTTCCTCAACATTAAACATCCTCGGTCTATCCTTAACTCAAAATCTCAACTGGAAACTTCATATCTCATCTCTTACTAAATCAGCTTCCTCGAGGCTGGGCGTTCTGTACCGTCTCCGCCAGTTCTTCTCCCCTGCACAGTTGCTGTCCATATACAGGGGCCTTCTCCGCCCTCGTATGGAGTATGCATCTCATGTGTGGGGGGGCTCCACTCACACAGCTCTTCTGGACAGAGTGGAGGCTAAGGCTCTTCGTCTCATCAGCTCTCCTCCTCATACTGATAGTCTACTACCTCTTAAATTCCGCCGCAATGGTGCCTCTCTGTCTATCTTCTATCGATATTTCCACGCTGACTGCTCTTCTGAACTTGCTAACTGCATGCCTCCCCCCCTCCCGCGGCCCCGCTGCACTCGACTTTCTACTCATGCTCATCCCTATACTGTCCAAACCCCTTATGCAAGACTTAACCAGCATCTTCACTCTTTCATCCCTCACGCTGGTAAACTCTGGAACAATCTTCCTTCATCTGTATTTCCTCCTGCCTACGACTTGAACTCTTTCAAGAGGAGGGTATCAGGACACCTCTCCTCCCGAAGCTGACCTATCTTTCGGCCGCCTCTTTGGATTCTTTTTAGGAGCAGCGAGTAGCGGGCTTTTTTTGTTGATGTTTACTTTTTTTGTGCCCTTGGACTGTCTCCTTTGCTGTAAAAAAAAAAAAAAAAATTATATATATATATATATATATATATATATATATATATATATATATATATATATATATATATATATATATATATATATATATATATACACAAATATGCGTTTTTTATGGGCAATATGTTTCTTTATTTTCATATATATTTAATTATTTTATTGATATTCTGTTTATTTATTTTGATACGTTTTTCCATTATTCTATGTGTATTTTATGTATATTTTTTATATATATTTACATTATTTAATGTATATTTTGTATATACGTTTTTATACAAATTTACGCTATTTTATATGTATTTGTTGATATATTTTGATACAAATTTACAGTATTTTCTGGGTATTTTGTTTATATATTTCAAAACAAATTTACCTTATTTTATGTGTATTATATATATATATATATATATATATATATATATATATATATATATATATATATATATATATATATATATATATATATATATATATATATATATATATATATATATATATATTAATTTTATTTAATGTGTATTTATGTATATATATTTTCATAAAAAAATATGCGTTATTTTATGGGTATTTTGCATCTTTATTTTTATACAAATTTATATTATTTTATTGATATTCTGTGTATTTATTTTGTTACGATTTTCACTATTCTCTGTGCATTTTGTATATATTTTTTATACATATTTACATTATTTAATGTGTATTTTGTATATATATTTTATACAAATTTACGTTATTTTATGGATTTTGTATATATATTTCAATGCAAATTTAGCTTATTGTATGTGTATTTTTTGTATCTATAAGTTTTTTGTATATTTTTGTATATTTTGTATATTTACACAAAATTTTCGTTTTTTTATGTGTATTTCTTATATTTATTTTCATATAAATACACATTCTTTTATTGGTATTTTGTTTATTTATTTTGATACGAATTTACATTGTTGTATGTGTATTTTGTATATATATATTTATACTTATTTACACCATTTAATGTGTATTTTGCATATATAAATTTATAAAAAATTTACGTTATTTTATGTTTATTCTTTTATATATTTTGAAACAAATTTACATTGTTTTATGTGTATTTTGCATGTCTATTTCAATTCAAATTTACCTTATTGTATGTACATTTTGTATATTTATTTTCATACAAATTTAATTATTATATTTGTATTTTGTATATATACTTTTATAAAAAAATATGCGTAATCTTATGGGTATTTTGCATCCTTATTTTTGTACAAATTTACATTATTTTATTGATATTCTCTGCATTTATTTTGATACGATTTTACATTATTCTATGTGTATTTTGTATATATTTTTTTATACATATTTACATTATTTAATGTGTATTTTGTATATATATTTTATACAAATATACGTTATTTTATGTGTATATGTGTATTTGCTTATATATTTTTTTGCAAATTTACATTATTTTATGTGTATTTTGTATATGTATTTCAGTATAAATTTACCTAATTTTATGTGTATTTTGTATATCTATTTTCATACAAATTTAAATAATTTTCTGTATTTTTGAATATAATTTTATACAAATTTTAGTTATTTTATTTTTATTTTGTATATTTATTTTCCTACAAATTTACATTCTTTTAATGTAATTTGTTATATATATTTATTTATTTATAATATAATGTTATTATGTATATATATATATATATATATATATACATATATATATATATATATATATATATATATATATATATATATATATATATATATATCTATATATATATATCTATATATATATATATATATATATATATATATATATATATATATATATATATATATATATATATATATATTTCATAGAAATTTACGTTATTTTATGTGTATTTGTATATATATTTTGATACAAATCTACATTATTTTATGAGTATTATGCATATCTCTTTTAATACAAATTTACCTTATTGTATGTGCATTTTGTATATTTATTTTAATACATATATATATATATATATATATATATATATATATATATATATATATATATATATATATATATATATATATATATATATATATATATATATATATATATTTTTTTTTTTTCTATACAAATATCCTTTATTTTATGGGTATTTTGCATCTTTATTTTCATACAAATATACGTTATTTTATTGATATTCTGTATATTTATTTTGATACGATTTTTTCGTTATTCTATGCGTATTTTGTATATATTTTTGATACATATTTACATTATTTTATGTATATTTTGAATATATATTTTTATATAAATTTACGTCCTTTATTTGTATTTGTTTATATTTTTTATACAAATTTACAATATTTTATTGGTATTTTGTTCATATATTTCAAAACAAATTTACCTAGTTTTATGTGTATATTGTATATCTATTTTCATAAAAAATTCAATTATTTCTGTGTATTTTTGAATAGATTTCAATACAAATATTAGCTGTTAGGTGTATTTTATAAATTTATTTTCACACAAATGTATATTATTTTATGTTTTTTTTTTTGTTGATTTATTTTGATACGAATTTACATTATTTAATGTGTTCTTTGTATATATATTTTAAATCGTAATGATATTATTTAATGTGTATTTTGTATATATATTTTTATACAAATTTATGTTATTTTATGTGTATATGTATATATATTTTGATTCAAATTATTTTATGTGTATATTGTATATATATTTCATTACAAATTTACCTTATTTTATGTATATTTTGAATCTTTATTTTTGTTAAAATTTATATTATTTCATGTGTATGTTTTTATTTGTATTTCTGTTATTTTAGGTGTATTTTTTATATTTAATTTTCTACGTATTTACATCATTTTATGTGTATTTTGTATATATATTTTCATAGAAACTTACGTTATTATATGTGTATTCGTGTATATATTTTGATACAAATTTACATTATTTTATGTGTACTTTGCATGTCTATTTCAATACAAATTTACCTTATTATATGTATATTTATATATATATATATATATATATATATATATATATATATATATATATATATATATATATATATATATATATATATATATATATATATATATATATATATATATATATATATATATATATATATATATATATATATATATTTATGGGTAATGTGCATCTTTATTTTCATATAAATTTACATTATTTTATTGATATTATGTTTATTTATTTTGATACGATTTTATTTTATTCTCTGTGTATTTTATATATATTTTTTATATATATTTACATTATTTAATGTATATTTTGTATATACGTTTTTATACAAATTTACGCTATTTTGTGTGTATTTGTTTATATATTTTGATACAGATTTGCAGTATTTTCTGGGTATTTTGTTTATATATTTCAAAACAAATTTACCGAATTTTATGTGTATTTTGTATATCTATTTTCATTTTATTTAATGTGTATTTTTGTATATATTTTTTTATAAAAGTATACGTTATCTTAAGGGTATTTTGCATCTTTATTTTCATACAAATTTATATTATTTTATTGATATTCTGTGTATTTATTTTGTTACGATTTTTCACTATTCTATGTGTATTTTGTATATATTTTTTATAAATATTTACATTGTTTAATATGTATTTTGTATATATATTTTATACAAATTTACGTTATTTTATGTTTATTTGTTTATATATTTTCATAAAAATTTACATTATTTTATGTGTATTTTGTATATGTATTTGAAAACAAATTTACCTAATTTTATGTGTATTTTATAAATCTATTTCATACAAATTTAACCTATTTTTCTGTATTTTTGTATATATTTTTATAGAAATTTTAGTTATTATATTTGTATTTTTATATTTATATTACTACATATATACATTCTTTTATTGGAATTTTATTTATTTATTTTAATACGAATTTACATTATTATATGTGTATTTTCTATATATATTTTCATAGAAATTTACGTTATTTTATGTGTATTCGTGTATATATTTTCATAAAAATTTACATTATTTTTTATGTATTTTGTATATCTATTTTCATACAAATTCAAATTATTTATGTGTATTTTTGTATGTATTTTTATACAAATTTTAGTTATTTTATGTGTATTTTGTATATTTATTTTTCTACAAATATACTTTCTTTTATTGGAATTTTCTTTACATATTTTGAAACGAATTTACATTATTTTATGTGTATTTTGCATATATATTTTTATACGTATTTACATTATTATATTCTTATTTTGTATATATATTGTTAAAGAAATTTACGTTATTTTATGTGTATTCGTATATATATATTTTGAAACAAATTTACATTATTTTATGTGTATTTTGTATATTTATTTTAATAGAAATTTAATTATTTTATGTGTATTTTTGAATATACATTTTTATATATTTTGTATTTATATTTATATATATTTATATTATATATTTATATATATTTATATATTTATTGATATATATATATATATATATATATATATATATATATATATATATATATATATATATATATATATATATATATATATATATATATATATATATATATATATATATATATATATATATATATATATATATATATATATATATATATATATATATATTTTATATATATATATATATATATATATATATATATATATATATATATATATATATATATATATATATATATATATATATATATATATATATATATATATATATATATATATATATATATATATATATATATATATATATATATATATATATATATATATATATATATATATATATATATATATATATATATATATATATTTTATTTATTTTATGTTTATTTATATATGTTTATACAAATTTAAATTATTTTATGTGTATTTTGTATATATTTTAAACAAATTTAGTTATTTTACTTGTATTTTGTATATTTATTTTCCTATATATATACTTTTTTATTGGAGTTTTGTCTATTTATTTTGATACGAATGTACATTATTTTATATGTATTTTGTATGTATATTTTTATACGTATTTACATAACTTTATGTGTATTTTGTATATGTATTTTCAAAGAAATTTACGGTATTTTATGTGTATTCATATATATATTTTCATACAAATTTACATTTTTTTATGTGTATTTTGCATATCTGTTTCAGCACAAATTTACCTTATTCTATGTGCATTTTGTATATTTATTTTAATTTAAATGTGTATTTTGTATATATATTTTATACAAATATGCCATATTCTGTGTATTTTACATCTTTAATTTCATACAAATTTACATTATTTCATTGATTTTCTTTTTTTAAATTGATACGATTTATATTTTTTCATGTATATTTTGTAAATGTTTTTATATATTTATTTATTTAATGTATATTTTGTATGTATAGTTTATACAAATATACGTTATTTTATGTGTATTTTGTAAATTTATTTTTCACAAATATATTATTTTATTGGTATTCTGTTGATTTATTTTGATACGAGTTTACATTATTTTATGTGTACTTTATATATATTTTTTATACGTATTTATGTTATTATGTGTATTTTGTATATATTTTTATATTTATGTTTATTTTATGTATATTTATATTTTATACAAATTTAAATTATTTTACTGGTATTTTGTATATTTATTTTCATTCAAATTTAAATTATTTTATGCGTATATTTGTATATATATTTTATATATATTTATATTATATATATATATATATATATATATATATATATATATATATATATATATATATATATATATATATATATATATATATATATATATATATATATATATATATATATATATATATATATATATTTATATTATTTTATGTGTATTTTGTATATATATTTTATACAAATTTATATATTTATGTATTTATTTATATATATTTTTATACAAATTTACATTATTTTATGTGTATTTTGTATATTTTTATATATATATTTATAAATTTATGTTATTTTATATGTGTATTTGTATATATATTTCATACAAATTTATACAAATATACATTATTTAATGTATTTTGTTTATATATTTTTATAAAAATTTATATATTTATATCTATTTCTATATATATATTTATTATATACAAATTTACATTATTTTATGTATTTTGTATATATATTTCATACAAATTTATATTTATTGATGTGTATTTGTATATATTTTCATACAAATACATATATTTATTTATATTGTATTTGTTTGTATATATTTTATACAAATTTATATTATTTTATGTGTATTTGTATATATATTTTATACGCATTTAAATCATTTATCTGTATTTTGTATATATATTTCATAGAAATTTACGTTATTTTATGTGTATTTTCTAGATATTTTTTTCATACAATTTACATTATTTTATGTGTATTTTGTATATCTATTTCAATACAAATTTATATTATTTATATATTTTATATATATATATATATATATATATATATATATATATATATATATATATATATATTTTCATACAAATTTACATATTTTTATATATATATATATATATATATATATATATATATATATATATATATATATATATATATATATATATATATATATATATATATATATATATATATATATATTTTATATATATTTATATTATTTTATTGATATTCTGTTTATTTATTTTGATACGTTTTCCATTATTCTATGTGTATTTTATGTATATTTTATATATATTTACATTATTTAATGTATATTTTTATATATTTTTATACAAATTTACATATTTTATATGTATTATGTAAACATATTTATATATATATATATATATATATTTATATATATATATATATATATTTTATTTTTATTTAATGTGTATTTTGTATATATATTTATAAAAATATATATACGTTATTTTATGGGTATTTTGCATCTTTATTTTTTATACAAATTTATATCATTTTATTGATATTCTGTGTATTTATTTTGTACGATTTTCACTATTCTCTGTGTATTTTGTATATTTTTTTACATATTTACATTATTTAATGTGTATTTTGTATATATATTTTATACAAATTTACAAATTTACGTTATTTTATGTGTATTTTGTATATTTATTTCATATGCAAATTTACATTATTTTATTGTATTTTGTTTATTTATTTTGATACAATTACATTATTTTATGTATTTTGTATATATATTTTATATAAATATTTACATTATTTTATATATATATATATATATATATATATATATATATATATATATATATATATATATATATATATATATATATATATATATATTTACATTATTTAATGTGTATTTTGTATATATATTTATAAAAATTTACATTATTTTATGTTTATTTTATATATATTGAAACAAATTTACATTATTTTATGTGTATTTTGTATATCTATATTTTCATACAAATTTGAATTATTTTGTATGTTTTTGTATATATTTTATACAAATTTTAGTTATTTTATGTGTATTTTGATTATCTATTTTATACAAATTTACATTATTTTATTGAGATTTTGTTTATTTAATTTGATACGAATATCCATTAAATTATGCGTAATTTTTATATATATTATTCTACATATTTACATCATTTAATGTGTATTTGTGTATATATATTTTGATCCAAATTTACATTATTTTTTATGTATTTTGTATATATATTTATACAAATTTACCTCATTGTATGTGCATTTTTATATATATTTATATATATATATATATATATATATATATATATATATATATATATATATATATATATATATATATCTATATATATATATATATATATATATATATATATATATATATATATATATATATATATATATATATATATATATATATATATATATATATATATATATATATATATATATATATATATATATATATATATATATATATATATATATATATATATATATATATATATATATATATATATATATATATATATATATATAATAAATATATATATATATATATATATATATATATATATATATATATATATATATATATATATATATATATATATATATATATATATATATATATATATATATATATATATATATATATATATATATATATTTACACATAAAATAACGCAAATTTCTTGAAAATATATGTACAACAATGCACATAAAATAATTTAAATTTGTGTGAAAATAAATTTACGAAATACACATAAAATAAGGCAAATTTGTATTAAAAAATACAGAATACACATAAAATAATGTAAATTTGTATAAAAAACAACACAAATGCACATAAAATAAAGTAAATTTGTATAAAAATATATATACAAAACACACATTAAATAATGTAAATGCGTATAAAAATATGTATACAAAATACATATGAAATAATAAAAATTCATATCGAAATAAATAAACAAAATACCAATAAATAATGTAATTTTGAATGAAAATTTATATACAAAATACAAAAATACACATAAAATAATGTAAATACAAATACAAATATACACATGAAATAATTTAAATTTGACTGAAAATAAATAAACAAGATAAACATAAAATAAGCTAAATTTGTAATGAAATATATATACAAAATATACATAAAAGAATGTAAATTTGTATCAAAATAGATATACAAATACACATAAAATAACATAAATTTGTATAACAATATATATACGAAATACACATTAAATAATGTAAATACGTATAAAAATCTGTATACAAAGTACAGATAAAATAATGTAAACTCCTATCAAAATAAATCAACAAAATACCAATAAAATCATAGAAATTTGTGTGAAAATAAATTTACAAAATACACATAACATAACTAAAAATAGTATCAAAATCTATACAAAAATATACAGAAATAGTTTAAATTCGCATGAAAATAGATATACAAAATACACATAAAATTTGTTTTTTTTTAATATATATACAAAATACCCATAAAGTATTGTAAATTTGTAGCAAAATATATAAACAAATACACATAAAATAACATAAATTTGTGTAAAAATATATATACAAAATATACATTAAATAATATAAATATGTATAAAAAAAATTTTTTTTTTTTTAGTGGCGCCATCTTGCATGCTACCACCTACGCCACCGCCTACCCAGATATACATACAATAATGTAAATTCGTATCAAAATAATTGAGCAGAATATGAATAAAATACTGTAAATTTGAATGAAAATAGAGATGCAAATACCCATAAAATAACGCTTATTTGTATAAAAATATGTATACATATTTTTCGTCTCCCTTTTCTCTACCCTTCCTTTCTCTTATCTCCCTCCTTATTCATCTTCCAACCCTTTCCCTTCCTTTCTCTTTCTCCTCCTTTCCTCTCCCTTCTCTCTATCCTTCCTTTCTCTTACCTCCCTCTATGTTCATCTTCCAACCCTTTCCCTTCCTTTCTCTTTCTCCTCCTTTCCTCTCCCTTCTCCCTATCCTTCCTTTCTCTTATCTCCCTCCTTATTCATCTTCCAACCCTTTCCCTTCCTTTCTCTTTCTCCTCCTTTCCTCTCCCTTCTCTCTATCCTTCCTTTCTCTTACCTCCCTCTATGTTCATCTTCCAACCCTTTCCCTTCCTTTCTCTTTCTCCTCCTTTCCTCTCCCTTCTCCCTATCCTTCCTTTCTCTTATCTCCCTCCTTATTCATCTTCCAACCCTTTCCCTTCCTTTCTCTTTCTCCTCCTTTCCTCTCCCTTCTCTCTATCCTTCCTTTCTCTTACCTCCCTCTATGTTCATCTTCCAACCCTTTCCCTTCCTTTCTCTTTCTCCTCCTTTCCTCTCCCTTCTCCCTATCCTTCCTTTCTCTTATCTCCCTCCTTATTCATCTTCCAACCCTTTCCCTTCCTTTCTCTTTCTCCTCCTTTCCTCTCCCTTCTCTCTATCCTTCCTTTCTCTTACCTCCCTCTATGTTCATCTTCCAACCCTTTCCCTTCCTTTCTCTTTCTCTTCCTTTCCTCTCCCTTCTCTCTATCCTTCCTTTCTCTTATCTCCCTCTTTGTTCATCTTGCAACCCTTTCCCTTCCCTTCTCTTTTTCTTCCTTTCCTCTCCCTTCTCTCTCTTCCTTTCTCTTATCTCCCTCCTTATTCATCTTCCAGCCCTTTCTCTTCCCTTCTCTTTCTCTTCCTTTCCTCTCCCTTCTCTCTATCCTTCCTTTCTCTTATCTCCCTCTTTGTTCATCTTCCAACCCTTTCCCCTTCCTTTCTCTTTCTCTTCCTCTCCTCTCCCTTCTCTCTATCCTTCCTTTCTCTTATCTCCCTCTATGTTCATCTTCCAACCCTTTCCCTTCCCTTCTCTTTCTCTTCCTTTCCTCTCCCTTCTCTCTATCCTTCCTTTCTCTTATCTCCCTCTATGTTCATCTTCCAACCCTTTCCTTTCCCTTCTCTTTCTCTTCCTTTCCTCTCCCTTCTCCCTATCCTTCCTTTCTCTTATCTCCCCCCTTATTCATCTTCCAACCCTTTCCCATCCTTTCTCTTTCTCTTCCTTTCCTCTCCCTTCTCTCTATCCTTCCTTTCTCTTATCTCCCTCATTGCTCATCTTCCAGCCCTTTCCCTTCCCTTCTCTTTCTCTTCCTTTCCTCTCCCTTCTCTCTATCCTTCCTTTCTCTTATCTCCCTCCATATTCATCTTCCAACCCTTTCCATTCCCTTCTCTCTTTTTTTTTTTTTTTAAACAGGGCTTACACAAGATTGTGCTAAAGTTGAAGGTTTTAAGCTTCATTTATCTATAGCTACATACAAGACACATTGAATTACTGTCTTCAAGTCCTAATCCAGTTGTTCACCTCCCGCTTGAAGTCTTGAAGTGACGCGCGATGGTGGAGGTCGGTGTGGCGAACAAGCTGGTTCCACAGGCGGCTGTAGCGGGGCTGGAAGGAGCGGAAGTGGTGTTCTGTCCTGGAGAAGGGTACACCCACTTGTTCCTGTCTGTGGGGTGCTGCTCGGGTGGAGTGTATGGGGGTTGGGGGCGCAGGGAGCTTGAGAGCTGCCAGGTGGAGTGTGTTTAGGTTGTGTGCCTTGAACATTACACACAGGCCTGCCACATCCCTGCGCTCCTGGAGAGGTTGCAAGGAGCCACGCGCGTGCTGAGGACCTGTGCCCTGTATCAGACGCTGGGCTCTGGCCTGGACACGATCCAGCGTTGCAAGGTAAGATGGAGGGCAGGAGGACCAGGCGAGGGGGGAGTACTCCATGAGGGGGCGTACTTGTGCCTTGAAGCGCCTCAGTCCCTTTGGCGTCAAGTAGATGGGAGATGCGCCGTACACAGCTGAGTTTCCATGCTGCATTTTTTTATATTTTTTTAGCATGGTTGGTGAAGGAGAGTCCCGCGTCGAACTCCACTCCGAGAATGAAGATGGAGTCTTGAAGGGGTAGCGTTTTCCCCTCCAGTTGTATCCCCGGCCCGGCTAGATTGTTGACATCTCGCCTGCGGGATATTACCATTGCTTGTGTTTTGTCAGGGGCCAGGGTGATTTGCCAGCAGCCGCTCCAGGCGATAATTTTGTCGAGTGCCATGTTGATGCGACACACTGTGCCTTGCCAGTCCTGTCTGTCGCTGGTGAAGGCAAGAGTGCAGTCGTCAGCATACGCCTGGGCCTCAGGGATGAGCTGGAGAATGTCATTGAAATAAACATTCCACAGTAGAGGCCCTAGTACGCTGCCCTTGGGCACGCTTGCATTGATGGGGTGCTTTTTTTTTTTTTTTTTTTTTTACAGCAAAGGAGACAGTTCAAGGGCACACAAAAAGCAAACATTAATAAAAAAAAAAAAAAAGCCCGCTACTCACTGCTCCTAAAAAGAATCCAAAGAGGTGGCCGAAAGATAGGTCAGTTTCGGGAGGAGAGGTGTCCTGATACCCTCCTCTTGAAAGAGTTTAAGTCGTAGGCAGGAGGAAATACAGATGAAGGAAGAGTGTTCCAGAGTTTACCAGCGTGAGGGATGAAAGAGTGAAGATGCTGGTTAACTCTTGCATAAGGGGTTTGGACAGTATAGGGATGAGCATGAGTAGAAAGTCGAGTGCAGCGGGGCCGCGGGAGGGGGGGAGGCATGCAGTTAGCAAGTTCAGAAGAGCAGTCAGCGTGGAAATATCGATAGAAGATAGAAAGAGAGGCAACATTGCGGCGGAATTTAAGAGGTAGAAGACTATCAGTATGAGGAGGAGAGCTGATGAGACGAAGAGCCTTAGCCTCCACTCTGTCCAGAAGAGCTGTGTGAGTGGAGCCCCTCCACACATGAGATGCATACTCCATACGAGGGCGGACAAGGCCCCTGTATATGGACAGCAACTGTGCAGGGGAGAACTGGCGGAGACGGTACAGAACGCCCAGCCTCGAGGAAGCTGATTTAGTAAGAGATGAGATATGAAGTTTCCAGTTGAGATTTTGAGTTAAGGATAGACCGAGAATGTTTAGTGTTGAGGAAGGTGATAGCTTGGTGTTGTCAAAGAATAGGGGATAGTTGTTTGGAAGATTGTGTCGAGTGGATAGGTGGAGAAACTGTGTTTTTGAGGCGTTGAAGGACACCAGGCTCTTCTTGCCCCAATCGGAAATAATAGTAAGGTCTGAGGCTAGGCGTTCTGCAGTCTCCAGCCTTGAGTCGTTAAGTTCCTGAAGGGTGGGTCTTCTATTAAAAGAAGTTGAATAATGCAGAGTGGAATCATTGGCGTAGGAATGGATAGGACAGTTCGTTTTGGAAAGAAGATCATCAATGAACAACAGAAAAAGAGTGGGAGATAGGACAGAACCCTGTGGGACACCACTGTTAATAGATTTAGGGGAAGAACAGTGACCGTCTACCACGGCAGAAATAGAACGGTCAGAGAGGAAACTGGAGATAAACGTACAGAGAGAAGGATAGAAACCGTAGGAGGGTAGTTTAGAAAGCAAAGATTTGTGCCAGACCCTATCAAAAGCTTTTGATATGTCCAGCGCAATAGCAAAAGTTTCACCGAAACGGCTAAGAGAGGATGACCAAGAGTCAGTTAAGAAGGCTAGGAGATTACCAGTAGAACGCCCCTTGCGGAACCCATACTGGCGATCAGATAGAAGGTCAGAAGTGGAAAGGTGCTTTTGAATCTTCCGGTTAAGGATTGATTCAAAAGCTTTAAATAGACAAGAAAGTAAAGCAATAGGACGGTAGTTTGAGGGATTGGAGCGGTCACCCTTCTTAGGTACAGGCTGTATGAAGGCATACTTCCAGCAAGAAGGAAAGGTAGATGTTGACAGGCAGAGGCGAAAGAGTTTGACCAGGCAGGGTGACAGCACGGAGGCACAGTTTTTAAGGACAATAGGAGGCACTCCATCAGGTCCATAAGCCTTCTGAGGATTGAGGCCAGAGAGGGCATAGAAAACATCATTTTGAAGAATCTTTATAACAGGCATAAAGGAGTCAGAGGGGGGATGAGTAGGAGGAATATGCCCAGAATCGTCCAGAGTGGAGTTTTTAGAAAAAGTTTGAGAGAAGAGTTCAGCCTTAGAGATAGATGAGACGGCTTGAGGTGTGGCCGTTAATCACCACCTGTAACGCCCTGTCCTGGAGGTAGTCTCCAATGAGTTGCAGGAGGGCGCCTCGCACACCTAGGCTCTTCAGCTTGGCGATGAGGCCTTGGTGCCAAACCCTGTCGAAGGCTCCGGCTATGTCAAGAGCCACGACGAAGATGTCGAGTCCCCTGTCCAGCGAGTGGTTCCATGAGGCAGAGTTAAGGAGCAGCAGGTCTGCAGCAGATCTTCCCTGCCGGAAGCCGAATTGCTTGGAGTTAAGGAGATGGTGGGCATCGAGGAAGGCCGTGAGTTTGGCTGTTATAAGGGACTCCAAGATTTTCCCAACAGTGGAGAGGAGGGATACTGGGCGGTAGTTCTTTGGGTCCTGTTTGCCTTTTTTCTTGTATATGGCCACCACTCTTGCTTTCTTCCAAAGTGTGGGCCACTTGGAGGAGGAAAGGATGTTATTGAAGATGGTGGTAAGTGGTAGGGCGAGCTGGCCAGCGCATCTTTTTAGCAGGTGAGGGCTGATGTTGTCAGGCCCTAGGGCTTTCTTGGGGTCTATTTGTAGCAGCAGATTTCTTATCTCCTCTGTGGTGACAGTGAGACTCTCCAGAGAGGCCCTGGTGAGGGATGGCAGCTTCGGGGGGGCGCGGAGGGGATCAGGTACTGACATTTTGGAAGAGAAGTGGGCCGCCAGTAGCTCCGCCTTGTCTTTGTCGCGCATAGCCACTGACCCATCTGGCCTGACGAGGGGGTGGGAGGGGTTGTCGGCTGAGAGGCCTTGTTGTTGTTTCACTCCACTCCACCACTCCTTGCTACCCACAGACTGACCGCTGAGCTTGGTCTTCATTACCTCCTTCCAGCGTTGTATAGCCTGTTTTTGCACCCGGCTCATGTTCTTGCAAGCTTCTCTGTGTAAGGTTTTATTATGCTGAGAAGGATGGGACTTGTAACGCAACCAAGCCCTACTCATGGTGTCCGCGGCTATCCTGCACTGATAGCCGAACCAGGGCTGATCATTTGGTTTTGATTTATATGACTGGCTGGGAACATATTCTTGTTGCAGAGACAGAAGAAGGTTTGTTAAGTTCTCCACTTGGGTGTTGACGTCTCCGTGGAGGATATCCGTCCACACGATGGAGTCCAGATTTGCCTTCAGGCTGTTCCAATCTCCCCGGGACCACAACCAGTTCACACGGGCGGTGGCTCCGTCGTGTTCTATTGAGGTCTTGATGGTGGTGAGCACAGCAGAATGGTCAGAGGAACCAACCATACCTAGGGGATGACAGGTGACCACTTCCTCTGGCAGCTCTGTAATGACTGGGTCCAGGGAGGAGCCGGAGATATGTGTAGGGAAATCAACGTGGTTCGTGAGGCCGTACATGGTCAGAAGGTCTTCGAACTGCCTTGCCACCAAGTACAGTACTGATTCATGTCCCCCACCACAATGAGATGTTTGCAGGAATGCTGGAGCAGAAGGGTGTCGAGATTTGTGTGGAGGAAGTGGATGGGGTCGCTCCCCTGCCACTGTGGCCGGTAGCATACACAGAGCAGGATGGAGTCGCGTTGTCTTGTCCACAGCCTGAAGAATGCCATTTCGAGGTGGCGTTCCATGTCGACATCGAGGGCCTCCACAGCAAGACCGTCACGGAGGCAGACTGCGATTCCCCCGAAGGTACCGTGGACTCGGTCTCTTCGGTGCCATCTAGAGTACCCTTGAATATGCCCAAAGTTGGCGGGAATGGTGGGATTGAGAAAGGTCTCCACTGTGGCTATGATGTCTGGGGAGTGCGGGATAACATAAGAGTGTGTTAGATCTCCTATGTTAGTTTGGAGGCCTCTGATGTTAGTAGACATAATCGTCAGTTTCCCTTGGAAGGTTGGGTCGGCCGGCCGGCATAATTCCAAGGTGTGTAGAGGTGTTGAGAGGGATGAGGTGCTTGGCGCTGAGACGCTTGGTAACTGGGGAGAGGAGGCTGTGTGAGGTGCTTGTTTAGTGTCTCGATGAGGAGGGAGGTGACGGCTGTCTGCTCGGACAACTGGCGGTAGATCTTTTCGTGCCTTTCTTGGGCATGGGAGGCACGGCAGTTAGCTGTGGTGTGACCTTCGCGGTAGCAGTAGTCGCACCAGCTTAGCCAGCGGCAGGTGCCTCTAGTATGGCCACTCCTCTTGCAATGGTTGCAAAATTCTTTGGGAGTGGTCCTACTAGGGGAGGGCAGGGACAGGAGTGGAACAGGGTGAGGGCGCAAGGAAGTATAGGTGTTCCTGGGGCGGCTGTGGCGAGGTGTTCTGGGGGGAGGAGGATGACTTTGTCGCCGGGCGGGACTCTTGTTCCTCCGTGTGTCAGCGGTGTCTATGCCTTGGGGAGTGGGAAGGTTCTGGGCGTGACTTCTTCGCTTGCGATGGTCGTCTGAGCTCTGACCGCTCGGTGCTGAGGACCGGGGATTGGCCTGAGAGTCAGGTATAGTGTTGATGGGGATGGATGAGGAATTGGATGATGGGTAATCTTCCCTTGTGATGGTGGCTGCTGTGTTCTTGGGTACAGCGCCTGATGATATTTGGGTGTTTATTACGGATGTATCTCTGGGCGGGTCAACTGAGCTTGAGGGTGGGTTGAGTTGAGGTTTGATTGTGTGAGGGGTTGATGCCTCAGCGGTGACAGGGGCAGGTCTTGAGGGGTTTGGGAGGGTATCAGGTAAATCACTTTGAGTAGTGGTGGAGACGGTGCCAGTGGAGGCTTTCTGGAGCTTACGCGGCTTGCCTGAGGTCCACCAGTCGTTTGCTCCGCGGTGGTGGGTGACGTGGTGCTTCCAATCCTTGTCAATGCTGTGTCCTCGGGCAGAGCAGGATGTGCTGGTGACGGTGAGGTTATTGAGGCTGCTCTGTGTGGCCGCGATGTAGTCGATGAAGTTCAGGATGGTTACTACCGCGTCACGGTTGTCAGCAATGTTTTCGGCGGTTTTGTCGAAAGAGGCGAAGGTGGACCTGTACCTCCTGTTCTCCTTCCTAAGCTGCTTGATGATGTTAACCAGCTCGCCGCTCTTTCTCTTCCTTTCCTCTCCCTTCTCTCTATCCTTCCGTTCTTATCTCCTCTTTGTTCATCTTCCAACCCTTTCCCCTCCCTTTCTCTTTCTCTTCCTTTCCTCTCCCATCTCTCTATCCTTCCTTTCTCTTATCTCCCTCCTTATTCATCTTCCAACCCTTTCCCTTCCCTTCTCTTTCTCTTCCTTTCCTCTCCCTTCTCTCTATCCTTCCTTTCTCTTATCTCCATCTTTTTTCATCATCAAAACCTTTCCCTTCCTTTCTCTTTCTTCCTTTCCTCTCCTTCTCTCTATCCTTCCTCTTATCTCCCTTTGTTCATCTTCCAACCCTCTCCCTTCCTTTCTCTTCTCTTTCCTTTCCTCTCTCCATCCTTCGTTTCTTTCATCCCCCTTTATCTGCTAGCCATCAACATCTAACCACCAGCATCTTCTACCTCTGCATCCATTTACCTTTCCTTTTCCCTCCCTTCCCCATTCACTTACCTTCCCTTTTCCCTCCCTTCTCTTCTTTCCCTTCACCTTCCCCTTCCCCCGTCTTCTAACCTACCATACTAACTACTAACCATCTATCTTACTAACTATCTCCTAACCACAGCATCTTCTGACCACCTCTCTACCGTCCCCAGCATCTCCTTACCTTGTTGCTCTCACAGATGCTGACGGCGATGAACCACCAGCGCTCCCGAAGACTCTTGAACTTGCGTACGCCCTTGCAGTGGTTGAAGGCCGTGTCGCCCGGCTCCCGCACCAACTCGCACTCGTGGTTGTTGGATATGAGCGTGAGGTTGATCTTCTGGCGATTCCCCTTGATCAAGACGCCCTCCTTCTCTTCGCAAGTCTGGGGAGGGTGAGGGAAGGGAGGGAGATGGAGGAAGAAAGGGAGAACGGTGAAGAATGGATAGGGTAGAGCAGAAGAAGGAAAGGGATTGACGAGGATGGAAAGAGAAAGGAAAGAAAGGGTTGTGAGGGAGATGAGGAGAGGATTGGAAAAGAAGGTAAAGGAAAGGGAAAGGGAAGGGAAAGGAGAAAGAGAGGATGGTGAGGAATGGATAGGGTATAGCAGAAAAAGGAAAGGGATTGAAGAGCGTGGTAAGGGGGGGGGGAGATTGCTCCCTCTTGCACAAGGGAGCAAGGGCCTTTGCCAAAGGCGGCCCGTAGCAGGGAGCCGACAGACCGACTCTATCGGCGATCGAAATCTAGCCGACCAAGTCTTTCTGTCGACGAGGACTGGTGTGTCTCTGGTGGTAAGGGAAAGGGAAAGGAAAGGAATGGTAGTGAGGGAGATGAGGAGAGGATTGTGAAGAAGGTATAGGAAAGGGAAAGGAAAGGGAGGGTAGAGAAAATTAGGATAGAGAAGGGAGAAAGGGAGGTTGGCGAAGAATGGCTAGGGTAGAGCAGAAGAAGGAAAGGGATTGAAGAGGATGGAAAGGGCAAGAAAAGGAAGGGTAGTGTGGGGTCCACGAGACAGTTTTTGGGTCGGAAGTCGGTAAATATAAGAGGCTGAGTAAGACAGTCTGGCAACGTTGCTAGATAGTAAAGATGTCCAAGAGTAGAATCCTAAATTAGCCTAACAAAGAAAATAACCTTTCCTAACTTTATCTAACCTAACCGAAAAAGTAGACCGACAGTGGGATGGCAGGATGGAGTAGAGTATATGAGGGAATTTCCCCAGATAGTCAAAAATGCCGGAGAGTAGAATCCTAAATTAGTCTAACGGAGGCAATACCTATCCTAACCCTACCTAATCTAACCAAAAATGTAGACCAAAAGTGAGATGGCAGGATGGAGTAGAGTATATGATAGTAAAAATGCCCAAGAGTAGAATCCTAAATTAGTCTAACGGAGGAAATACCTATCCTAACCCTTTCTAACCTAACCAAAAAGAAGTAGACCGAAAGTGAGATGGCAAGATGGAGCAGAGGGATACATGAGAGACTGATGCCAGGCGGAAGACGAGTGCCGGGTGACGCGGAGCAGAGTGGCTTGGGAGTGGCTTGTTTGTGGCCACCTCTTAGCTTAGTGCTGATTAAGTCCTTACAGGTGGAGACAGGTTGCCAAAATGAAATGAATCTCCCAATGCATAAAAAACTAATGCAAATTGAAGTACACGTTTAGAAGTTAAGTATTTATTTATTGTATTTATTATTCATTAGGGTGGTGGGGCCTGATGTGGGGCGAAGAGGAGGCGGCAGGGGGGGGGGGGGGGAAGCAAAATGCCAGTCACGTACGCGCTGCCTCACGGGCCAAGCACAGGTCTCCGGAGCAAAGTCCATCCAGCTGCGAGCAGGGCCTGCAGGGCCTGCAGGAAAGCTGCTGTTGTTTTTTGTACATATTTTTTCCCTTCCCATCTCTACGCATACTCGTGATTTGTTTTATATGATAGTGAGTAAATTGTGATTATTTATTTTATTTTATGGTAAAGAGATTAACTTAATTCTACAGTAAATCTAGTGAATAGTTTTTATTTTTACATTAAAGGAAGCAGCTCCAAGGCAAAAAAAAAAAAAATCAAGCAGAAAAAAAATAGCCCGCTAGTCAATGCCCCACAAAAGTGTATGGAAGAGTGGCCAAAAGAGAGGTCAATTTCGAGTGGAGAGGTTTCTTGATACTCTCCTCTTGAAAGAGGTCAAGTCGTAGGCAGGAGGAAATACAGACGAAGGAAGACTATTACAGAGTTTACCAGTGTAAGGGATGAAAGAGTGATAGTCGAGTGCAGCGGTGCCGCGGGAGGGGGGGAGGCATGCAGTAAGCAAGTTCAGAAGAGCAGTCTGCATGAAATATCGATAGATGATAAAAAGAGAGGCAACATGGCGGAGGAATTTAAGAAACAAAAGAGTGTTAGTAAGAGGAGGGGAGTTGAAGAGTCTTATTCTGTGGTAATAAGATCTTATTTTTATTCTAGGGTGGAGTGATTATCTCTAGTTTCTGGAAAAGAGAGGCTGCTGTGATCAAACAAGAGCGAGAGTAACTAAAACTATGGTTGAAAATGTTTATACCACGTTTGATTATAGCTGCTTTTTACGGTAACTATCAAATCAAGTATGGAAAAAACAGTAAGGATTCTCCGACAAAGTTTTCTTGATTACCTCGGCCATTTGAAACTTGGTGCAAAGTGCGTCAGAGATGAGGTAGAGAGTTTTTGTGGAAAGATTTGCGAGTGCATGGACTTCAAACGCTAAATTTCAGTTACAAAACTATAATACAAAATGCACATCATAAAAAAGTTGATAATGTTAGTACGATGTTAGAATTAATGGAACTACTAAAATTACCACAACTACTACTACTACTACTACTACTACTACTACAACTACTACTATAACCAACGCAACAACAACTGTAATAATTCGTAACATCGACGATGATAATAATAATAATTACAATAATAATAATAATAATAATAATAATAATAATAATAATAATAATGGTAATAACAACAAAAATCGTATAAAAGACATTTCTAAACACGACTTGGGTACATTTACTTGCATATCATTTTATTTTCACCTTTATAATAATCTCCATCAACACTTCCTCACCACGACAGACAAAGGACGGCAAGCAGCACTCACAGATAACGGGAGCACCGCTGATTGACACCAAGAGCCAGCAACAGCACCCAACACACTATATCTCTGAGCGACCTAACCCAACAGTCTTCTCCGCGATGGTCAGGTTTTCCACTCGACACCTCATACAAAAGAAATTCCTTGTGCTGTGTAACTTCCTCAAAAACCTCTCACCTCAATGAACACTCTATATTATGAGAAGTTTCCTGTATAGTTTCCACGGATTTCTTACCTTTAATACCAACAGCAAATAATATATATATATATATATATATATATATATATATATATATATATATATATATATATATATATATATATATATATATATATATATATATATATATATATATTTATATATATATATATAGATAGATAGATAGATAGATAGATAGATAGATAGATAGATAGATAGATAGATAGATAGATAGATATAAATTTATCTCTTCTATGAACACCCAGCAAAATATTATAAGAGATATCTCGTATAGTTTCCACAGATTTCTAACCTTTAATATCAACATCAAATGCTATACATACATTTTTCGTAGTTTTTGTGCTTGTGTTTGGTTTCGGAAGCTTATCAACTCGTGTGGAGGTCATTAAAGTGTGTGGCAGATTACACGAATAACAATATCAATAACAATAACGGTGAACATGATGATAATAAGGAATATAATAAAAGATAAAAGCAACATCAACAATAAAGCCTAACCATTGTATTCTCCCGTATTTTAAACCATTATATTCTCCTGTATTTTAAACGATTATATTTTCCCGTATTTTAAACCATTATATTCTCCCGTATTTTAAACCATTATATTCTCCTGTATTTTAAACGATTATATTTTCCCGTATATTAAACCATTATATTCTCCCGTATTTTTAACCATTATATTCTCCCGTATTTTAAACCATTATAATTATTCTCCCGTATTTTAAACCATTATATTCTCCTGTATTTTAAACGATTATATTTTCCCGTATTTTAAACCATTATATTCTCCCGTATTTTAAACCATTATATTCTCCCGTATTTTAAACCATTATATTCTCCCGTATTTTAAACCATTATATTCTCCCGTATTTTAAACCATTATATTCTCCCGTATTTTAAACCATTATATTCTCCCGTATTTTAAACCATTATATTCTCCCGTATTTCAAACCATTATATTCTCCCGTATTTCAAACCATTATATTCTCCCGTATTTTAAACCATTATATTCTCCCGAATTCTAAACTGTTATATTCTCCTGTATTTTAATCCATTATATTCTCCCTTTTCTCTTTCTTTAATACGTACAAACTAAGGTAAATATCAATCAACAAAGAGAGGCCAAGTTCATCATCTCTTCTCTCGTGTTCCTTTTCTTTTCCTTCGTTATTATATACAAACAAATAAGACAAACAACAATCAACAAAGACACGAAATCACTACCTTACATTGAGATCGTCGTCGTTGCTGTTATTTTGTTATTTAGGTGCAAATACAACAAGAGTTAACTCGGTTTCGGAGTCTACGTACAGTTAGTAATATAAGGGTTAGTTTTTTTACGTTTAATTCTACGGTGTTTCCCTGTTAGTTTCATTACTGGGGACGAGGTAAGGAAGGAAGGAAGGAGGGAGGGAAGGGAAGGGAAGGGGGAAGGGAAAGGAGAAGTGGGGAGGGAAAGGGAAAAGAGATAAGATAAAGGGAAAAGAAAGGAGAAAGTAGAGAGAAAGGGAGAGAAAAAGGGAAGGGGTGAAGGAGAGGGAATTGGAGTGAAAGAGAAGGGAAGGGGAGCAGGAGGGAAAGTGGAAGGGAGGAGGGTGAGAATTGGTGAGAGAGAGAGAGAGAGAGAGAGAGAGAGAGAGAGAGAGAGAGAGAGAGAGAGAGAGAGAGAGAGAGAGAGAGAGAGAGAGAGAGAGAGAGAGAGAGAGAGAGAGAGAGAGAGAGAGAACGAAGGAAAGGAAACGGAGTAAAGAAAGGAAAGGGGAGAAGAGGTGAGGAAGGAGAGAAAGGGGAGAGAAAGAAGGAAGGGAAAGGAGAAGAGGTGAGGGAAGGGGGAGGAAAGGGGAGAGAAATGTGAGAGAAAGTGGAGGGAAGAGGTGAGGGATGGGAGAGAAAGGGGAGGGAAAGGAGAGGGAAAGAGGGAAGAGGTGAGGGGAAGGAGAAGAAAGGGGAGGGAAAGGAGAGGTGAAGGGGAGAAAATTGGGAGGGGCAGGGGTGAGGGACAGGAGAGGAAAGGGGAGATAAATTGAGGAAAGGGAAGGGAGGTATGCGGGTGAATTGCTTTCACCTCAGGGAACTAGACGTCCCTGCCCTGCATAGTCTCAGCTCACCCTTGGACAAGGTGTAATACCTGATCTGTCTTCCGTGCCAGGGTCACGGTGAAGCCTCTGGGCAGCAGCAGTGGTGGATTGGACTGCAGGCAGAGGATCTCTTTATGAGACAATGGCTGGAGTTCCAGGGTTCTAGTCAGCTGGACCGTGCCTAATTATTTAGGCCTGCGGTGTAGAGGAGTGTGGCGACCTCTACACTAAAAAAAAGCCTCCCTGGGAACCAGTTGTCGGTGTGAGCTCCCCGTCCCTCCCCTCTATCGACGGTACTCCCATCCCTATTCTGCATAACAGCTGGTTCTTGTTTTCTCCTGAAAGAGATGTCTTCCGTGGGCCATTTGAGGTTGTACCTCCCGGCTTCTAGGTGGAGTTTCTGAGGGTTTTTCTTATACTCAAGGAATATTTCAGTCTTTTGGTCTCTCAGGAAGGGCGTCTGATACTCTCTAGAGTTGGTGGAGAACACCTGGTGACAGGTGCCACTGGCGAGGCCTCGAAAGGGTCGCAGATTTGGGTTAGACGTTTCGGAAAGTGGGAACGAATTGCTGGTTCCTCTCCTCCCTTGCCAGCTCTGCTCAGTGTGACTACGCCGGCCCCGTTCTATGGGACAAAACTTCGAGGACAATAGCTGAAAAGCGCTGGGTTGTGAAAGTCTCTCTCGTGAATGAGGCTCAGGACAAGCGATTGGTCTTCGAGGCGTTTTCAAGACCCTGTGGGAGCGAACTCCCAGTGTTGGAGGCATCTAACACAGCAGTATCTAATTTCCATGCACAATTTTTATACAATTCAATTTATGGTCACAATTTAAGTTATTTCGAAAGCGCTTTTAAAATTTGCCCAAACTGTTAACTCGCTTAAATTTCTAACAATGCCTTCGAACCGTAAGTGTGACGTCTTTACCGGACGTTTTGCAGCTCAGTTTTTCCAGCTGAGTAAAACTTGCCGCCTCTGCGTTCAAAGATTACATCTTCAGAAGGCTGTGACTGAATGGAAAGTCAAGCACAATGATCTTGAAAAGAAATTTGTAGCCCTTCAGGAATTTGTTTTAACTAATGTGGCAGTGACTCCACCATCGATGGTGGAGAGGCCCTCCACCAAGACTGTGCCCTCTCTAGACGACCCTCCTGCTTCACGGGAGGACGTGTTACCTGCCTCACAGGTTGACTCCCAGCCTGCCTCACAGGCTAACCCCCAGCCTGCCTCACAGGCTAACCCCCAGCTTGCCTCACAGGCTAACCCCCGGCCTGCCTCACAGAACAACCGCCAGCCTGCCTCACAGGCTGACCCCCAGCCTGCCTCACAGGCTAGCCCCCAGCCTGCTTCACAGGCTAACTCCCAGCCTGCCTCACAGGACAACTTCCAGCCTGCCCCACTTAACACTTCTCTTCCTGCTTCACAGGATGTCGGGTTCCAACCTGTAAGGAATGGAGCCAAACCGAAGCAGGCAACCAAGGACTTACTGACCCCCACTACCTTCAATAGGTTCCAGGTGCTGGCAGACACCATGGAGGATGAGTTCGAGACTCGCCTAGTTGGGGACTCCATGGTGCGTGGCCAGCTGGTTGAGTTCTGTGGTCGTTCATCAAACGGCCGCAGAAAACGTTACTGCTATCCAGGTGCCAGACTGGACGACATCACCGCAGCGTGCGATGATGTCACGAGAAATGCCGACCGAAACACCCTCTTTGTCATTCACGCGGAGACAAATGACGTAAGGACAATCCTTTCTGAGGAACTGCTTAAGAAATACCGCCGCATGATCAAGCAGTATAAACGTAAAACGGATGCCAGTAACATCATAATCTCAGGAATCCTCCCGAGGGTCGGTGCCGAATCTAGCTTTTACAATAAGGCCTTCAGCACAAACAACAGACTTCAGTCCCTTTGCTCACAAGAAAACGTCCAGTTCGCTAACTTGTGGAACAATTTTTACTACGATTCAGACTTGTTCCTTCCTGATGGCATTCACTTAAACCCTGTTGGAGCAGACCGTTTCGGGAGGCTGCTCTGTGACCAAGTGGCTCTTCGAAAGCCAAAAAACGCGGAGGCGAGATCACCAGCAGCTCCACCGTAAGGGATCACTCAACCCGCGAAACCCCCGACTCGAATAACATTAAAGCTTGTTATGTAAACGCTCGTAGCCAACGTAACAAATTTGAAGACTTAGAAGTCCTCGCAGCAACAAATCATTATCACATCATCGGAGTCACAGAATCTTGGATAGACACTTCAAATAGAGATTTCATTGCGGAATATAGATTACCGGGTTATACCATCTTTAGTCATGAAAGAGAGAACAGACAGGGTGGAGGCGTTATGTTTTACATCCACAACTCTCTCCAGCCAGTATCCGTGAAAACAGATATTATAACCAATGTAGACACGGTCTTCATTGAAATTAAAAATAGATCTCGTAAAATAGCAATTGGACTTATCTACAAACCGCCAAGGCAGACTCTTGATATCGACCACGCATTAAGTGAATTATTATTAGAAACAAGTAGCAGTTGCGAGGCAGTAATTGTTGGGGACTTTAACTTGCCAGTGAAAAGATGGGGTGAGCCGTTGAACTGTCATACAGGGCTCGACCTGTACACAAATTTACTAGAAAGTGATTTGCATCAACACGTTCAAGAACCGACTCGGGAAAATAATATACTTGACCTTATCTTTTCAACGACAGCTGATCTAGTTAACGAAGTAAATGTTGGTCCAATTTTTAGCTCTAGCGATCACCGAACAATCACATTCAGCATCAATATGAAAGAAAGTAAAGTAACTCCTAGTAAAGAAAAGGTGCCTGATTATCAGAGAGCGAATTTCGTAAGACTCCGATCAATTCTAAATAATTCTGACTGGACTGAAATAACGGCGGAAACAGATATTGATAAATCTTGGGGGGCCTTCACCACAATATTGAACAATGCCATAAGCATATGCGTACCCTATCGTAACAGACGTTCACCTTCTAAGAAGAAACCCAAATGGTGGAATAACGAAATTCAAAATAGCCTATCTCTTAAAATATGCGTATACAGTAGATACATATCAACTCAGAGCGAGGCTGACAAACTAGAGTTGGACAGAATTTGCCGCGAAACCAAGAGATTAATAAAACGAACCAAGAAAAATCTTGAAGAATATATAGCGGAAACAAGTAAATCTAATCCTAAAGATTTTTTAGCTATGTAAATAATAAAAAGCTACTCACTTGTGGTATCGGACCGCTTGCTAATGAAAATAGTAACCACACGAACGATGAAAATGAAATGGCTACAATCCTAAATAACTTTTTCACATCCGTATTTACCGACGAAGATTGTTTATCACCTCAACCGCCGGAGGTTAGAAGGGCCGAAAAGATGTTAAGTGGCGTGCTCATCGTAGAAAGTGACATTTTACGCACAATTGAAAAGATTAAAGTAAGCAAAGCTCCTGGTCCAGACAAAATTACCCCTTGGATCTTAAAAGAAATCAAACATCAAGTTTGTAAACCGCTCTCCATCATATTCAATAAATCTTTCACAGCTGGAAAAGTTCCGTCGGATTGGAAACTTGCAAATGTCACACCAATTTTCAAAAAGGGGGACAAGTCTCATCCAGGAAACTATCGACCAATTAGCCTGACATCTATTGTTTGTAAGTTAATGGAGACTATCATTCGCGACAATATGGTGAAATTCTTCGAAGAAAATAGTATAATAAATAATTCGCAACATGGCTTCCGTAGTAAACGTTCGTGTTTGACTAACTTACTTGACTTTTTTCACTATATTTTTGAGGTGTTCGATGAAAGCAGATCAGTAGATAACATATATATGGATTTTCAAAAGGCATTTGATAAGGTCCCCCACCAACGATTGCTCAGCAAACTACAGGCGCACGGTATCTCGGGTAACATTCACAATTGGCTTGAGGACTGGCTCTCTGAGCGGAAACACAGAGTAGTTCTAAACGGTGTTACATTTAACTGGCTCGATGTCAAAAGCGGCGTACCTCAAGGATCAGTGCTTGGCCCCATGCTCTTCTTAATTTATGTTAATGATATCGATGATGGGCTCACTTGCAAAGTATCAAAATTTGCTGATGACACAAAAATTGCTAGTAAAGTAACTGCGACACTCGACGAGGAAGCTTTACAATCAGATCTAGATCGACTTGCACGTTGGGCCAATCAATGGCAAATGAAATTTAACGTTGATAAATGTAAAGTGTTGCACATCGGAAAAAATTACAATCGCGTTCGGTACGTAATGAATGGCCAACAACTTTCTGCAGTAAGTAAAGAAAAGGATCTTGGAATCACTATATCAAGCGATTTAAAGCCCGGTCAGCATTGTTCAGAGGTAGTTAAAACTGCAAATAAATTGGTTGGCTTCATCGGACGAGTCTTTAATAATAAATCGGAAAAAGTAAAATTAAAACTGTATAATTCGTTGGTTCGACCCCGTCTAGAGTACTGTGTACAGTTTTGGTCTCCCTACTACAGAAAAGACATAGAAAAGTTGGAACGGGTCCAACGAAGAGTAACAAAGATGATTCCTAGGTTGAGAAATTTGTCATATGAACAAAGGCTTAAAGAAGTAAATTTATTCAGCCTATCAAAACGAAGAATGCGAGGCGATCTAATAGAAGTGTTTAAAATGTTTAAAGGATTCAGTGATATTAATGCGGAAGATTACTTTACAATTAATCGATCAAATAGAACAAGAAGAAATCACAATTTGAAGATAAGTGGTAAAAGATTCTCGTAGCACGAAGCTAAACACTTCTTCTTCAATCGAGTTGTTAATGTTTGGAACTCTCTACCTTGTGATGTCGTTGATAGTACAACAGTTACGGCCTTCAAGAATAGATTAGACAAGTATTTTGAATCCAACCAGCAACTAAGATATTACTCATTGTCGTAATAACGTTAAGTTCTTTCGAATACTGGTGTCCTTGTCCGCTTTTTTCGCCCGGTTAGTGGTAGCAGTAATGGTAGTTCTTTCCTCTTTCCTACATAAATTCCATGCAGTTTTTCCATGCTGCATGGTTCTTTTTCCTTTCCCGCCAGCTTTGGCTGGAGGGATGGGGGGGTGGGGAGGAGCCTTCGCCTTTGCTGTCCTTCATCTTCCACCTTTGATTAGATAGTTAGTGTAGCTTGTCACAAACAACCTTGTAAGGACCAGCAGGTCTGCTGTTGTTTGTTCTTTCTTTGTGTGCCTTTGTGAAGGATGGGGAAGAGGAAGGAAAGGGTGAGAGAAAGAAAGGGAGGGGTGGTAGAGAGGGGAGGGAAAAGGAAGGGAGGGAAGGAAGGGGAAGAGGAAGGAAAGGGTGAGAGAAGGAAAGGGAGGGGTAATGGAAAGGGGAGGGAAAGGGAAGGGAGGGAAGGAAGGAGGGGAAGGAAAGGGTGAGAGAAGGTGAGGGAGGGTGGTGGAGAGGGAGGAAAATTAAGGAGGGAAGGAAAGGAAGGGAAGGGAGGAAAGGAAGGGGAAGGGGAAGGAAAGGGTGAGAGAAGGAAAGGGAGGGGTGGTGGAGAGGGAAGGGAAGAGGAAGGGAGGAAAGGAAGGGGTAGGGGAAGGAAAGGGTGAGAGAAGGAAAGGGATGGTTGGTGGAGAGGGGAGGGAAACCAAAGGGAGGTAAGGAAGGGGAGGGGAAGGAAAGGGTGAGAGAAGGAAAGGGAGGTGGTGTAGAGGGGAGGAAAGGAAGGGAGGAAGGAAGGGGAAGGGAAGGAAGGTGAGAGAAGGAAAGGGAGGGGTACTGGAGGGAGGGAAAGGGAAGGGAGGGAAGGAAGGGGAAGGGGAAGGAAAGGGTGAGAGAAGGAAAGGGAGGGGTGGTGGAGAGGGGAGGGAAAGGGAAGGGAGGGAAGGAAGGGGAAGGGGAAGGAAAGGGTGAGAGAAGGAAAGGGAGGGGTGGTGGAGAGGGGAGGGAAAGGTAAGGGAGGGAAGGAAAGGGAAGGGGAAGGGAGGAAAGGAAGGGGAGGGGGAAGGAAAGGGTGAGAGAGAGTGAAAGGGAAGGGAGGAAAGGAAGGGAAGGGGAAGTAAAAAGGGATGAGAGAAGGAAAGGGAGGTGGCGGAGAGGGGAGGGAAAATTAAGGGAGGGAAGGAAAGGGAAGGGGAAGGGAAAGGGGGGATGAAAAGGGGGGAGTTTGATTAGAGAGGAAAGGGTAAGGGAGGAGGGAGGGGGGAGGGAAGGGAAGAGGTGAGGGAGAAGGGGAGGGGGAAGGAGAAAGCAAGAATAAGGGAGAGAAGAAGAATTAGAGAAAAGAGAACAGGAAGAAGATTAAGAGAGGAAGTGAGAGAAAAAAGGAAGAAGAGAAATATTAGTAAACAGAGGAAAAAACAAAAAACAAAACCTCACCTTTCCGATCCCACAGGAGGAGGAGGAGGAGGAGGAGGAGGAGGAAGAGGACGGAGTGATATCAGTGTTGGAGTTAATGGCGGCGGTGGTGGTGGTGGTGGAGGTGAAAGGAGTGAGGGTGAGGGTGGGGGTCAAGGGGAGGGGTCGTCCTTGGGTGGAGGGGGCTGAGGGGCAGGAAGGGCTGGGGGCCTGGTGGGGTAGCTCTTGTCCTCCTTGGCGATGCATTTGGGGTGGTGAGAGGAATCTGTGAGGGAGAGAAGGGTTGGATAGACTCTCTCTCTCTCTCTCTCTCTCTCTCTCTCTCTCTCTCTCTCTCCTCTCTCCTCTTTGATGTCTCTCCTCTTCTCTCTCATTTCCTCCCCTTCTTTCCTCCATCCTCCTCCCTCTCCTCTACATCACTTGCTTCTTTCCTTTTCAATCCTACTTTTCATTCGTTACTCTTACTCTTTTAACTCCCTACATCCTTATTCTCTTCCTTACTTTTTACTTCCTTCCTCACTCCCTGGCATTCCTATTTCCTTCCTTCCTTCCTTCCTTCTTTACCCCTTCACTATTCCTTACCTCATTTTTGTCTCCTACTTCCCTTTTATCCAGAGTCTCCTTTTCCTAGTTTCTTCCTCTTTTCCTTTTCCTCCATTTCCAGCTTTTATCTCTCGCTCCGTTATTGCCGTTCCTTCTTTTCGTTTTCAGTTCTTTTATTCCTCTTTTTACACCCATCTTTAATTTTCTCCATCGTTCCTTTTATCTCTTCCTCGACTTTTTTTCCTCCAAACACACATTTTTTTCATTAACTTTCTCTTTGTCTTCTCCAATTTTCTCTTCGTCCACTAACATATCCCTTTTTTCATTCCCTTTCTTTTTCTTCCTCGCATTTACACTTTCCCTTTTTACCGTTCCTTTCAGACTCTTCCCTCCACTTCCTCTCTCTCTCTCCTTCACCTACAACATTTTTTCTCCTTCCCTTTCCATTAGTCCGTAACCTCGGGACAAATACCAGTGTTGTTATTCTTATTCATCTATTTCGCGTAATGTTTTAAACAGTGGGATTAAACAATTATTGAAGGGGAAAAACGCTCACTTCTTACTATAAGGGCCATATTTTTAAATGTATCGGGCATGACTATTTCCCAAGGCCACGGAGAAGTTTAACCGGGTTGTCTTGGGTGATTTACTATTCATGGTGCAGAAGGCGTGTACAGCTATCACAAGGATCACAAAACAGTCCATGAATACCCCAGCAACTTGAACGAGAGGCTTTTCCAACAGGCGAACCGAGGCGCCGATACCTTGAAGAATACCTTCCATCCAGCCAATCACCGTAGCTAACATCACCCTCCTTCCGTCCAGCCAATCAGCTCCCGTAGCGATCTTCACTACAAAAGGTGCCACTAGCTCTAGATTCGGCCCTATGCAATGTCTACTCCAAGGTCCCCAAAACGGCATATCTCAAACCGAGGTGATGTGGTAAATCTCGACCCTATGTATGGTAAGCCGAGGCGAGAAAGGTGCCCATCTCAAGAAATCAAAATCCCGTGCCTGATCCCCGAGGCCAAAGGAACCTCAGAAATACAATAAAGGTAAATAGACGTAACAGCTGAGATACCCCCCGCAGCGTACCCGCAAACACTTACACACATTCAGGAACACAGTAAAAGCTGCATGGAAAAAACGCTTCAATTACCTCAAGAAAAAAACTCACAAATTCAAGTGAGCACTCAAAAACCCAATAAAAGCAACATGCAAGCAATGGTAGAATTACCCCCCGAAGATAACCCACAAACACAAATTCAGAAATACGACAAAAGCAACATGGACGTGAGGGCTGGACTACCTCTCGAAGAAAACCCACAAACCCGAACGAATATTCGGAAACACAATAGCGGCAACATGCACGTGACCGTTGAAATACCCCGCGAAGAAAACACATGAAGTGAAGTGTTCCTTCACAAACACAATGACAGGAAACACACTGTGATGGAAAGGATAATATCGCGTTTATCAACGCCTTGCCTGCGTCTACGTAACGCTATTATGCGACGATTAAACAAGTGTGTGGCCGGCCTGCTACTACTCCTGCTGCTGGCCGGCCACGTGGCCACCCTGGCCTACGCCTACCACCAGCAAGGCCAGAGTGACCTGCTGTGGGGCATTGCGGTGCTGTGCTCCTTGCTTGCCCTCCTCCTGACGCACGGGCGTGCTTCCCTGCGTTGGGCGTGGCTCGCCGTTCACGTCACTTATAGTGACGACCTCGCGCGAGGCGCCCTCCGCGTGCTAAACGACCATCAGGCACAGCCCCTGCTGCACGCCATAGGCCTGGGACCCCCTGACGCCCTGGACGCCCTCGCCTACTGGTGGTGGGTCCTACAGGGGCTGCTGCTCGCTACCCTGGCGAGCTTCATCTCGTGGCCCAGCGCCCCTCATGACGACAATCCTGACAGTAATATTCACCCTGTGGGTGAAGAGGGTGACTTTAAAGAAGTGGAGTTGAGGGAGGTGGTGGTGGTGGTGGAGGTTGGACAGCAGAACAATAACAGCAATGAGCACGAAACTGTTGAATCACCTCCAGGGGCCAACACACAAAGTGAAGTGTTCCTTCAGACACACAGTAACAACAAACACGGAACGGTCCGAGGCATAATGTCACGTGTATCAACGCCTTGCCAACGCATACTCAAGGTTATTATGCGCCGCCCCTCCAAGCGTGTGGCCGGCCTGCTGCTGCTCCTGCTGCTGGCCGGCCACGTGGCCACCCTGTCCTACGCCTACCATCAGCAAGGCCAGAGTGACCTCCTGCGGGGTATTGCCGCGCTGTGCTCCGTGCTCGCCCTGCCACCCCTCGCCCTCCTCCTGCCAGCCGGGAGTTCCTTAATGAGTTGGGCGTGGCTCGCCGTTCACGTCACTTATAGTGACGACCTCGCGCAAGGCGCCCTCCGCGTGCTAAACGACCTGCAGGCACAGCCCCTGCTGCACGCTCTGGGCATGGGCCACCCCGACGCCCTGGACACCATCGCCTACTGGTGGTGGTTCCTACAGGGGCTGCTGCTCCCTACCCTGGCGAGCTTAGTCTCGGGGCCCAGCGCCCCTTATGACGACAACCCAGATGATGACGACAACGACGATAACAACCCTGACTGTGACAGCCCTGACGATGACAACCCTGACCGTGATCTTGACCCTGCGGGTGAAGAGGATGACTTTGCGGAGATGAACCTGAGGGAGGTGGTGGTGGTGGTGGAGGCGGTGGATTGGCAGTTCAGGGTGGGGGCTCTAGTTCCCCCTCCTGACTCGCCCCTCCTCCAGCCTCGGGGGGAGGAGGAGATGGAAGACGAGGATGAGCTTGAGAACGTGGATCGGATGTAATTAGAGGACGCGGTGGAGTAAGGGTTGTTTGGGGTGGGGACCTTGCCGCCTCCTGAGCCGCCTGCCGAGGAGGAGGTTGAAGAAGAGGATGGTATTGAGGAGGTGGAAAGGGAGGCGGTGGGGAGGTGGTGGGATGGTGGTGGAGGGAGGTCAGGGGTGGGGTTGTTGCCGTCCCTCCGGACCCGCCCGCCCGCCACCCTGGTCCTGTTTTTGAAGGATGATGAAGGCGTGGATGACTCTGACGTAGTGAGCGTGAGGGAAGTGTCACTGATGGAGTGACACCACTGCAGAAAGCATAGAAAAATACAAAAACAAACAAAAAATACAAAATACGTAAAAGAAGAAAAAAAATATAAAACACCAGAGTAAAAAAAAAATCTAATACAAAATATTAGGTTAAGATTCTTAAAAAAAAATGAAACCAAATACAGAATACTTAAAACAATAGAAAATGCAACAAAAAAAGTAAAAAAAAAATCAAATAGAAAATATTAGGATTAAGATTCATAAAAAAGTAAAACCGATTACAAAATACATCAAAAACAAAAAAAGCAAAAAATATAAAAATAAAAAAAAACTCAAAACCCAATACAAAATATTAGGGGTAAGGTTCAACTTTATTTGCGTCTAAAAGGAGCAACGGTTTCACCCGAACAGTAGTCAATGTGAACACGTGTGCAATATTTTATATTTCCCAGAGATGTCGTGTGATATGTTTAGTGGTAATGTCGTGTGATATGTTTAGGGGTAATGTCGTGTGATATGTTTAGGGGTAATGTCGTGTGATATGTTTAGGGGTAATGTCGTGTGATATGTTTAGTGGTAATGTCGTGTGATATGTTTAGGGGTAATGTCGTGTGATATGTTTAGGGGTAATGTCGTGTGATATGTTTAGGGGTAATGTCGTGTGATATGTTTAGGGGTAATGTCGTGTGATATGTTTAGTGGTAATGTCGTGTGATATGTTTAGGTGTAATGTCGTGTGATATGTTTATTGGTAATGTCGTGTGATATGTTTAGGGGTAATGTCGTGTGATATGTTTAGGGGTAATGTCGTGTGATATGTTTAGGGGTGATGTCGTGTGATATGTTTAGGGGTAATGTCGTGTGATATGTTTAGGGGTAATGTCGTGTGATATGTTTAGGGGTAATGTCGTGTGATATGTTTAGGGGTAATGTCGTGTGATATGTTTAGGGTAATGTCGTGTGATATGTTTAGGGTAATGTCGTGTGATATGTTTAGGTTAATGTCGTGTGATATGTTTAGGGGTTATGTCGTGTGATATGTTTAGGGTAATGTCGTGTGATATGTTTAGGTTAATGTCGTGTGATATGTTTAGGTTAATGTCGTGTGATATGTTTAGGGGTAATGTCGTGTGATATGTTTAGGGGTAATGTCGTGTGATATGTTTAGGGGTAATGTCGTGTGATATGTTTAGGGTAATGTCGTGTGATATGTTTAGGGGTAATGTCGTGTGATATGTTTAGGGGTAATGTCGTGTGATATGTTTAGAGGTAATGTCGTGTGATATGTTTAGGGTACTGTCGTGTGATATGTTTAGGGGTAATGTCGTGTGATATGTTTAGGGTAATGTCGTGTGATATGTTTAGGTTAATGTCGTGTGATATGTTTAGGTTAATGTCGTGTGATATGTTTAGGGTAATGTCGTGTGATATGTTTAGGGGTAATGTCGTGTGATATGTTTAGGGGTAATGTCGTGTGATATGTTTAGGGTAATGTCGTGTGATATGTTTAGGGGTAATGTCGTGTGATATGTTTAGGTGTAATGTCGTGTGATATGTTTAGGGGTAATGTCGTGTGATATGTTTAGGTGTAATGTCGTGTGATATGTTTACGGGTAATGTCGTGTGATATGTTTAGGTGTAATGTCGTGTGATATGTTTAGGTGTAATGTCGTGTGATATGTTTAGGGGTAATGTCGTGTGATATGTTTAGGGGTAATGTCGTGTGATATGTTTAGAGGTAATGTCGTGTGATATGTTTAGGGGTAATGTGTGATATGTTTAGGGGTAATGTCGTGTGATATGTTTAGGGGTAAAGTCGTGTGATGTGTTTAGAGGTAATGTCGTGTGATATGTTTAGGGTAATGTCGTGTGATTTGTTTAGGGGTAATGTCGTGTGATATGTTTAGGGTAATGTCGTGTGATTTGTTTAGGGGTAATGTCGTGTGATATGTTTAGGGGTAATGTCGTGTGATATGTTTAGGGGTAATGTCGTGTGATATGTTTAAGGGTAATGTCGTGTGATATGTTTAGGGGTAATGTCGTGTGATATGTTTATGGGTAATGTCGTGTGATATGTTTAGGGGTAATGTCGTGTGATATGTTTAGGGGTAAT